>NC_056733.1:1391491217-1391513717 GCF_019279795.1 Protopterus annectens | reverse complement strand
CTGACATTAGGGGAGCCATGACAAACCATCACCCTACTATCCCTGTGGCATGTGCAATAAATGCATATCCCTGTAGTAGCACTGATAAGATAGACAAGGGGTTGTATTGCAGTCCTGGTTCAATGTATGATTGTGGGTATGTCATAGTATTGTCATGGGTTTCAGTGAGTACAATATCCAATGTGGGTTGTGGGTGCTGGCTATACTGTCTTTACAGCATGGAACCTCCAGTACATGTCCCAATGTCCACTGTATGAGGACCACTGTCACCATCAACCATACAGGTAACTGATTACACTATCCAGCCATATGATGCATGCTCTGTGTGCAAATTATCTATAACAGAATGGACTCACTGACAAGATAGTTAGCACTGACAAACCCAGGTACTCAGATGTGTCTATGACTTTTATGTCTTTGTCAATGTGTATATGACAGTATGTCATACTATGTATTGTTCATTAACACCCAGTACATCTCCCATTACCATGCTGTACAAGGCCTGGTGATGTTCTTCACTTAACAAGAAACTCAGGACATACCTCATCCTAAAAGCTGTGTGGTGTGTGCAATTAAGGCCAAACACATTAGTAGCAATAAGTACCTAGGTAGGGGTTCTACTCTCAATGTTGCCAAGTAAGTGTGTGTGTATGTGAAGGGATCTACTTCAGTTTGCAGAAAATACATGTCCCAGGTGGTCATCTGTCCAAAAACTGACTGGCAAATGCTAACATTTCAAAGGAATCATCTTGTGGAAATTTATTCCATCAAAACTAGTAGTAGATGTGTAAATTCCCTCTTCCCCACTGTACAGCTGTACCACGATACTGGAGTTGGTATATATAGTTGGGTGTGGATGTTGTGGGCACAGCCACCCTAATTGGGGTTAATTTTGTGTGTATTCCTCTACTTAGTCTGCTGTAATACTGTACAGTTTATGTTAACAGATTAAGTAGTTGTCAATCACACTATGTGCGGTTCTATGCCACCCCACACCCTACAAAGTGGAGGGCTGTGCCACCCACACCAGCACACCTATGTTTACCAACTTCAGGATTGTGCTACATTTGGGAAGAGGACATATACCCTGCCAGTGCCATCGTCAATGACATTAAACTAGCAGACTGATTTACTGATGTGATGTTTTGCCTATTTTGTCTTGGTGGAATTACATAGGCTAAAATGGGTTCACTGCAAAATTAAGTACATCCATGTGTACAGTATTCTCTGTGTATTTCATCAACACCAAAGCCTCTGTGTGTGTGTGTTATACACAAACATGTGGTGTGTGCCACCCAGTACACTTACCATTGTCCACTGTAGAAGGGCTGCTGACATCAGCCACCATGCACTCACCTGTATACAGCACTCAGACCTATCAGCCATGTGGAACATGCAGTAACTGTTATACAGACCTGTTGCTTGTGTTAAGCTGCACCCAGACTATTACACAGTCAATGTGTCACCACAGTGCCATACCCCTTGTAGGAAACACCAGAAGTCCAATATCCTGATGACACATAGACACCTACAACACAAACTGAATACATTACGGAGACCACAATAAGTCAGTGTTGATAACAGCTATAATGCATCATGGCTGGACAGCTACACATCCTGACATGTAAGCATTAAACTTTCCAGCTGAAAACATGTTACACAGCATTACATTGCTACATCTTAGTACATTCACTCTGTGCATTAGAAGCGTATTAGCCTGTCCCTGCATCGATGGTATGGATGACAGAGATGTTGCACAGGTATCATCATATGCACAGGGTGTGTTGTGGGTTTGCCAGAGACCTAGGCTGAACTACTTGGTTGACATCGTGTGTGTGTGTGTGTGTGTGTGTGTGTGTGTGTGTGTGTGTGTGTTAGGGGGGGTTTAATTATCAATTGGGCTGTGCAGATGTGGTGTGTGTAGGTATGGAGGTGCCCTAGCTGTGTTGGTGATGTGTGTTTGTATGTATGCACACAGTTCTGCCATGTGGCTGCCCTATACAGGGGTTTGTTAGACAGCTGCAGATCGTACATGGAAGGAGGTGCAGTTTACTGCCTCCAGCCATGGACTCAAGAACTGTGCCTACCAGGGGTTCCATAGGCACTACCAGGTACAAGTCCAGATATGGTACTCTCCCCTGATGATGACAAATGTCCGCTGGATCCGGATCATTGTTGGGACTGGCCAGGACCACATGCACATGGCCTGGTGTGTTGTGGTGTAGACAGCACCCCCCTTGCAGTGCTGGTGCTGGTACTGCCACTACAGGAGTAGCTGTGACTTGTTGCACATTCACATAGACCTCCACCTGTTGGTGTTGCTGACCTACATCCACATGGCTGTCACCCTAATCCCACCATATGCTCTAACATGGACATTGCATCGTCGAGGATTCCCACCATCTCACCCAACCATCTATCCAAGACCTCCACAAAATAACGGTGGGCACCTGCAAGATCACGGATGTTGTCAAGTACAGCAGAATGAGTAGCCCTCTGGAGCCTCAGACTCTGTCTGGTATAGCATTCCATATGTGCCTGTGCCTCCATGATGGCCCAAAACATGCATCTGGTGACAGCTGCTGTAGCAGTTCTGCAAGAGGCATGATGGCCAGCAGCCCTCCTACGAGCACCCCTGTACATCTGCCTGTGTGGTACCTCGCCGATCATCCAGCTATGCCTGCTGTGTACAGACACACTTGCCATAGTCACCACACTGTCCTGTTCCATGCCACCACCCACCAACTTTCCCTCATCTATGGTCACTGGTGATGGGGTATGTATAGGCAATGTGACTGTGTGTGGAGATGGGGTGGATAACAGTGGGATGTCAACCGATGGCACAGCTTCAGCTTCTGACAACCCTGCCTGTGCCTCACCATATCTATCATCATTGTCAGAGTCTGCATGGACACTAACATCAGTTTGCCTGCAGAAGGAACCCTGACCCACCTCGCCACCTGTGAGGGGAAAATAAAAAACATACTTTAAGACCTGTACATCATTGCTTACCTCTACACACAGTCTCACACACACACGCGCACACACACACACACACACACACACACACACACACACACACACACACACACACACACACACACTTACAGGTGAGGTGGTGCAAAGATATTACACAGACCTCTCATTACCCAACTGTCAACATAAATGACATATGGCACTCAACAGCATGCACTGCAGCTATACTCAATTCCTGTTACCAACATTATACATCTCTGTGATGCATGAGTTGTGTTAGGAGGTGATGCCCCTTCCCCTGGAACACACTGCACCCATATACACAGTATTGATGTGCATCTGTTCAGCACTCTGGCATGTAATGTGCACCATACGTCACGGTGTACACACCATTGCTAAATGTGTATATGTGTGGCTGTTATGTTTGCTCTGTTGGTCACAGCCCCTATGTGTTTGTCTGACACATACCAGGGATGATATGAGGACAGATGTCAATAGTGAATGCCTGACCTCTGATTTGCATATCTCATCATCAGCAGTGCATGTATGAGCAACAAAATCCAATTACACTGACAACCTTTAAAGTTTACTTTGGCTATGAGGAGTGTATACCCCCTTATTGACATGCCAGCCTCTTCCCTGATATGCAATGGGGCCTCAATACTGCATAAGTTAACATTACACAGACCTGATATGTGACATATGACCTGTGCAATAAAGTGCAGTATCAAACAAATGTGTTAGTTGTGCAGATGCTGACTGAGATGCATACAATGTGTGGGTTGCATAAGTGTGCACACCCTTAACACAATGGTTTGTTGTAGCACCTGTTAAGTGAACTACAGCAGTCCTTATTCTTGGAAGGGGTATAATAGCATGGCCCATTTTCACTTGCCATTATTTGGTCACTCCACCCTACAAATGACCCCAAACTCTGCCAGATTGCAAGGTCAGCTCATGTGCACAGCTCTTTGAGTTTACACAGTGCCTTCACTATTGCTGTGGAGTCAGGGTTATGTCTGGCACAATTCATAACCTTGACTGTGTTCAGATACAGCCATTCTTAGTGAGCTTTGGATGTATGCTTCAGTGCACTGTTGTGTTTCAAGCTGACACCCCTCCCCATCCTCAGCCTTATTGCAGATGCTTGACAACTATGGGCCACACACCATGTCTACCACCTAGTTCCAGCTAATGAACAGCAAACCTAAAGGTGTACGATGGTACCAGCAAGGTACAGATGGGGATGGTGGCCTGAGGTGGAGTGAGGTGTTGCTTGTGCAGCACCTGTATCTTTATTAATACTGTCTGTAGGTTTCAGCCTTGGTCTTGGTACACCATTACACATTGCAACACGTGCCTTTGGGAGACCTGATGTTATGTATATGCTACCTGTAGAGAGCCCTGTTTGATGTTTCCTGTGGTACAACTCTTCCATCTGATTACCCTAACCCTATAGGCCACACTTATGCAGAGTCCAGGCAATTCTCAACACAGGTACTGCACAGGCAGTACTTGCTAGACATTCCTGCAAGTCCCTCAGTGTTGCTGCATGTTTCTGGGAAGCCTCCATGACCAGTTTGCAACATGTGTTATCATCTGTCTTGGATGGGGATCTGATTATTTTCTACATTAATGGTGTCCCGTACTTCATAGTCACATACATGACTGTCTGCACTGTTTGCCATGGTATATGCAATGGAGAGGTAAAGCTACATCTCCCACTCTTGAGTGCTAACTTTTGGATATGGGATCCATTCCATGGTTTGTAAGATGTGTGCAAACCATGGCTGCCTCTGTTGCAGGTGAGTGGGCAAATGTCAGACATACTTCTTGGACAACAGACCATTACTTGGTGTGACATTGAGGCCCTGTACTTGATGGAAGGTGCATACTCAAGAAGAGTGAATGCTGTCAGTTCCTCAAAAGCTGCTTCTACAATATGTTATTTGGAGTGTTTGCACACATATGCTTCCAGTGTTTGTTAAGGTATGTATTCCCCATATGTGTTGTCTTAACATAGGAATCCATATTACACATTCATTGCTCAAGTTAGGATCACATTACAGGTTGTAAAAGGTGTGGAATGTGGTATTGTGATATGCCATTGTGTAGATCTGTAACAGTTGCCATTGTAATAGTGGTATATATATATATATATATATATATATATATATATATATATATATATACACACACTGTTGTAGCCACTGTATAAGGGTAATGTTTCAGACATGTCCCTACTGTAGGCCATTTGTCCCAACATTATGTTCATCTCTGTCCACACATCTTGCACTGACAGGTTGTTAGTTATACTGCAGGACTCTTACATACCCTTCAGTATGTCACCATGGTGAGCACTGTGATGCAGTGCAGTTGACAGCAACAATAAGTGAACATGTACAGCATGCATTATGGGTAGGCATGTTAAATGTGTGCATGGAAAATACCATGGCCATAACATGGCTGGTGTTTTGGCAAACCTGAACAAAAAAACTCCATACTCACCAGCTACAGGCTGCTGCCCCAGAGGTATACCAGAGGGATGTACATAGTTGTGTGAGAGATGTAATGTCAGTAGCCACATCTGTGGCATTGGTACAGGGTGGGAGCAGCATTTCAGGACATCAACAGTACAAACCCACACAACTAGAGATTATGCACATCTGTTCATTACTACACTGCAGCAACAGACTATGTTATCTGACATATGCATGAAGATACTTTACAGATGAAGATGGATAAGCACAGTGGTCTACTAATGTGCCCTGGGGCCTTACCCGCATGTTCCTCATCTATTGTGTGGGTAGCACCCACCTCCACAATGCTATCATCAGGTTCTTGGCTTGGCTGGTGGGCGGGTGTCCCAAGGCCAGCAAGAAGCTCCTCAGCATGTGTCAGTGGGGGCTGGATGGCATGACCCCCACCTGTGGATAACTGATTCCACCTAACTGCAGTAGCACACTGATGGGCATGGCAGATGAGGTCAGTGCAATGATGTTGCACCTGCTCATAACTGTGGTTATGCAGGCTGACATTATTTACCCTGTGGATGAGCTCATTCCACAGGGCAGTCCTCTCCTGCAGATCATGGACTGTACACCCAAAGAGGGTTCTGTGGTGATGCATGAGGTAGTTGATTATTATTTCATTCTCCTGTGGAGTATAAGCAGGGAGACGCTGCCAGGACATGGTAGCTGGAAGACATCAACAGGGAAAAAAAGGTCTGAGGACTTCATACTTCAAGGATATAATAGTTGTTAACTGACATCTCTCCCCTCCCACCATATCTGCAACAATGATCTGAACACACAAATTAATGGGTATGTTTACACCAAACCTACTGTTGGGACATATATCCTATTGTGCAACAAATATTGAAATATGTTTTTATTCATGTTCCATGCTGAAACACTATCATTGATGGCAATTTGCTAACAAAGTAACCTGAATGTCATTGTAATGGCCACTGTGGTTCCATATATGCATGTGTTTTGTTTGCTATGCAACTGTTCCAAATCTGGTGTTTTGGGTTAATGGGAATATCTATGCATGCTGTTATAACTAATCCTGGATTGTGTTGACTATTACTACCCACATATGTTCTAAAACTGCAACACAAAAAGCATGTTTGGGAAGGCTGTTCCCAGCAGAACCACCTCTCCCACCTCATCTCACCATGGCACCAGGCCACAGCTCTTCTGGGACCCAATCCAGGACCTCCTCATCTGCTGGTCCTGCACTACCTTCAGGTGGAACCACCTCAGTGGATGGTTCTTGCCTTCCCCGGGAGCGTGCACAGACAGGATCCTGTCACCTGAAGTTGCTGGTGTTACAGGTCTGGTGCATAGGGAGAGAGAATTGGGGAATCTGCTACACCAGCTTGAGGCCCTCATGATGCAATTAGAGGGTCAAGCTGCCCCTCCTACTCAGCCCCTGCACAGCCAGGGCTGTGAAGGTGCAGTGGTGACTGCCAATGGGTGGGGACCTCAGTCCCACTGTTTCCATTTGGGGGATCATGGGCTTCCAATTTCCAAATACCCCTCCCAATCCAAGGTGTTTACCCACCATGTGTCATATACCACCCCTGTATGCTGTCTTGTCTGTCTTCCGACCCAACCTACCTCCCCAAATATACCAACTATCCTTCCCCAACATCCCATTATCACCTTATCAGGGCAATCTGTTCCCATCACAAATTTCACACCATACATAACTGTCCATTTTGCACCCACTAACAACTGCTTACTGGTGCCTTAATCACTCTGTATCCAACAGCCTTCATTCTGGCCAGAAAATAAATTATCAGTCCTTGCAAGGGTCTAACCCAGGACCCTACACACCATAATCACAGCAATTTACCAGCAAGCCATCTGAACTGCAGATATGTGTGATGTTTTCTCAAACATATCATGCAGCACAGTCATTCAACAGGGAAAATGTGTATATATATATATATATATATATATATATATATTTACTATATATATATATATATATATATATATATATATATATATATATATATATATATATGGGTCTACTTCTAATGACCGAAACGCCGATTCGCCGACAGTGAAATCACCGACGAAGCGACCGACAGCAGTTGACCGACACGCCGAATCCCAACAGACGGAAGACCGACAAGGGGAATGTAAGCGACCTGGTAAGTATGCGATAGTGAGGGATTTAGGAGTAGGGAGCGGACAGGTAAGTGTGCAATACTCAGGGATGTAGGGTTAGGGTGTGTGATAGGTGAGTGTGCTGTAGTGTCGGAGCTTGGGGTTCGGGGTGTGTAAGTGAGTTAGGGTTAGGGTGCAGGTAGGGAGAGTGCGCTAGTGTCGGAGCTTGGGGTTCGGCGTGTGTAAGTGAGTTAGGGTTAGGGTGCAGGTAGGGAGAGTGTGCGGTAGTGTCGGAGCTTGGGGTTCCGGGTGTGTAAGTGAGTTAGGGTTAGGGTGCAGGTAGGGAGAGTGTGCGGTAGTGTCGGACCTTAGGGTTAGGGTTTGGGTTAGGGCTAGTGGATATGTGTTGTAGTGTACTGTGTTGTTTACGTGTAGTGTGTCGGTGTTATGGTGTTCGGTGTTTCTCGTTGTCGGGTTTGTGTGTTGTCGGTTTTCTGGCGTCGGTGATTTCTGTGTCGGGGAATCGTTGGTTCGGTCTTTAGAAGTAGACCCATATATATACATATATATATATATATATATATATATTTGGAGTGCAGTCAGACATCAGATCCACACTCTGAACCTCCTTCCTCTACAGCTGCACTGTTCTGCCTTGCCACGAAACAGAGCGTCACATGTGGACACAGCCTAACATTAGGGGGGATATATAGGTACAGATCATAGATAAGCCTATTACAAACCTATGAAGTTTGTGCATGAAACATTTCACATTATCATGACTGTTCTAAAGATGGTGGGGTCTGAAACTCATGTGTCTATTATGACTTCATTACTTCCACCTTCAGCTATTTGCCAGACTAATATACATGTTTGGAGGAATAGAACAAACACTATGATGGCTTAAATCTTGTCATTTTCTGCAGATCTGCACAGTTGACAGGTATGGCCCACTGCCCACAGGGCCAGATGATATGTCCATAGCAGTTGTTCAGCATATCATCATTACAGCAAGCCTTGATGGCACATATAAATCTTTCAACATAATCTATCCCATTATTACAGACCAAGTACTACATTCAGTTACATGCTGACATGTTTCACATACCTGTTTTGTTATTGTGCTGTCTTCTGTGTACCACTTGGATATCTTCCTTGTTTGTTTGTTTTTTTTTTGTAGTTTTTTTAGTATTATTTTTGTTTTTTTGGTTTTTGTTTTTATTTCTCTCTCTGTCTCTCTCTATCTCTCATATTCTCTCCACTGCAGAGATCCAGTTGGTTTGAATAGGTTGCAGCATGGCTTTTGTAGTCTGCACCAATTGGTGTTCCCCACATGCTAATTGCATGCAGCCAGCTGTGTAGTACTTCCAATAGCCAATTTCATAGCAACCCACTACTATAAATGACTACATCATGTGGGCGTTGTCCCTTTACCTTTCCTGTATGGAAGACAGCCTTCCTGTGTGTGGGTAGCAGTGTTATAGACAGCAGGTAGCAATACCTCTTACAACAGGACTTGCAGACACAGACCAACTACATGTTTCTATAAGGTTCCAGACCTACAGACAGTGTGTGAGTATTGCTGTTATATGCATTGAATACTGCTAGTTTTACATGGTATGTGTGTACATGCTAGTTTTGCATGGAATGCAGCCTGTCTGCATAGCTCTCAGCTGTGGGCCTATCCACATGATGGCCAGAAGATTGGCTGTTATGTTTTGTCTGTTCACCACACAGGTCTTGTCTCTGATATATCAATGGCATTCTCTCCATTGATTGCTATCAGTACATGGCAACATCAATTTGTGTTTCTGACTTCATATTCCTGAGTAAGGGTATGTTGCAACCAATCCTGTAACACCAGCAACTTTCAGAGTGTATAACAGCAATACTTCAAATATGGCCCTGTGTTCCAGTCTCTGTCCTCCACCTATATACCAGGCTTTGTCCAGATGTCATGCAGTAAGAGGTTGTTAGGTAATGGCCTATCATTATTTAGTTCTGGCATTCCTGCTATCATTCTAGTGATGTTGTGCACTCACACACAAATTATGGTGTAGGGTCCATATATATGAGGGCTACAGCTGGACAAAATGTGGGTGCCCTTGTATAGTCCAGAGGTCAGTGTATGGAGAACACTGTTATATGCCCTTGTAAGACATTTTATGGGGGAGGAGTATTAAATGTTTTTAACCTAGGCTGTTACAACATGTGAGGGATAGTAGTAGTAAGAAACATTAAGGTATATGCCTTTGCATTTTTATGCATTTCACCATGGGAACAGTGGTGGGCTAGAGTTTACTGTGTTACACACAGTTCTGTTTGTCAGTGTGATAGTAAAGTTTTATGTTAAGCATTATGTAACAGATACATTTAGATTGTGACAACTAATACTTTCCCCCAGGGGTTGAGTACAGAGTGTAACTGGAGGCTGCTGAACTACATCTGTAATTAAGTGTTGATTGGTTCTTATCTTTAAGGCAAGTGTTTTTTTTTACTGTTGTAGTACTTGAAGGTCTTAGCCTGGACAGCAAAGTATGTTATGTTTTTCAGATTACTGTATTGTATGTTTTGTTTGAGAGTTGCATTAATCAGTTATGTATTTCAAACACCTAACTGCTATAAGAAATGCCATAAACAGCTGAAATAGTACACAAATAAACATTTCTATGTATGCAAACTTGTGTGTGGTGTCATGCCCTTTGCATTGTATGTGGATATATGTTTCATGCAATAATTCTCATTTGTAGGAAATAATCAACACTGGCTATTTTAAAAGGTGGCAACTGTAGGAATAATGGCTGTTTGATATGCTGTGCACCCCCTATATATACTCTTTTTATACATATCTATAAGTAGTAATATATTTATATGTGTATGCATGTGTATATGCATATATGTATATATATATATATATATATATATATATATATATATATATATATATATATGTGTGTGTGTGTGTGTGTGTGTGTGTATGTATATGCATATATGTGTGTGTATATGTATCATTAGAATGTTTACAGCTTCCACATTGTACTTTACCTATGGTAGACTGACTGTTCTGCATGATATCTTAGAGATATCATCGACATCTTGCAGCTGAGATGATTTACTGTTAACTTGTTGTGGCTATGTTGTACAGGGTCTTGGGTTCAAGACTTGCAAGTGCTGGTTATTGTGTTGCAAGGCAGATCTGTTCAGCTGTAGAGGAAGGGATAATGGCAATAATTACAAGATATCCCTATTTTGGGCCCCTTCACCCCCATTAACAGTGACTTTGGTCAGATGTTTTGCAGTGAGAGGTTCAGAGTGCGGATCCAATGTGCAAATGCAATACACACACACACACACACACACACACACACACACACACACACACACACACATATATATATATATATATATATAGAGAGAGAGAGAGAGAGAGAGAGAGAAAATATATATATATAAAATGTATGTCTATATATATATATATATATATATATATATATATATATATATATATATATATATATATATACATACATACATACATCTACATATATAAATACATTTTCCCTACTGTTGAATGACTGTGCTGCATATGTTTGAGAAAACATCACATTTATGTGTAGCTCAAATGGCTTAGTGGTAAATCACTGTAGCTATGGTATGCAGGGTCCTGGGCTGAAGACTTGCAGGGGCTGGTTATTTTGTTGCTAGGCAGAACAAGGGCTGTTGGATACAGAGTGATTAAGGCACTTTTAAGTGGTTGTAAGCTGGTTTGCACGGCGGTAAGCAATGCTAACTTCCAGTTAAATATACTTACAGACAGTTAGCCTGACAATGCTTAATTTGTGTAGCTATTGCTTGCCACCACACAAACAGGCTTAAACATGCTTACTACTGCTTAAAAGTGCTTACTCCCACTGACCCCCATGCTAATTTCTTTAAAAGAAAAGAAAAAAGGGGTAATAGGAAAGTGATGAAAAAGGGGGCATGCACAGGGAAAAACAATAGGGAAAGTAGCTAGGGATGTGCAGGACCAGTGTAGGGAAGGTCCATAACTGTCCATTTCTTCTACAGCAACAGCTATATGTATGTCATGAATTTGGAGGTAGATTTGGACACTCAATCCCCTGAGACAGGGGTGAAGACAAGAATAATGTGTTGTGAAGCCAGTTAGACCAGATTACATGTGTCTAGTGGACACGTGTGAAAAATGGACAGCTATGTATGGGGCAAAATTTTTTTTGGGGAACAGATTGCCCTTATTTTTTTAAGGTGAGAGTGGGATTTTGGGGAAAGATAGTAGGTATATTTGGGGAGGTAGGTTGGGTAGGAAGACAGACAAGTAAGCATACAGGGGTGGTATATGACATATCTGGGGGTATACACCTTGGATGGGAAGGGGTGTTTGGAAATTGGAAGCCCATGAGCCCCCGAATGGAAACAGTGGGACTGAGGTCCTCACCCATGGGCAGTCACCACTGCACCTTCACGTCCCTGAAGGTGGCTGTGCTGGGGGCTGAGCAGGAGGGGCCAGCTGACCCTCTAAATGTGCCATGCAGCCCTCAGGCTGGCATAGTAGATCTCCAAACTCCCTTCAGAGCTCGCTATGCACCAATCCCCGGACTTGACTTTGGGTGACAGGATCCTATCTGTGCCCGCTCTCGGGGGGGATGAGCCCCATCCCCTGAGGCGGTTCCACCTGAAGGTGGTGCAGGACTAGCAGATGAGGATGTCCTGGGGTGGGTCCCAGGTGTGCTGGGGCCCGGTGCCATGGCCAGATGAGGTGGGAGAGGTGGGTCCGCTGGGACCAGCTTTCCTATATGTGCTATAGTGTTGCAGTTTTAAAACATATGTGTGTTAGTAATATTCAACACAATCTGGGATTAGTTATAACAGCATGCATAGATATTCCCATTAACCCAAAACACCAGATTTGGAACAGTTGCATAGAAAACAGAACTCATGCATATATGGAACCACAGTGGCCGTTACAATGGCCTGTAGGTTACATTGATAGCAACAGGCCACCAATGATAGTATTTCAACATGGAACATTAATAGAAGCACATTTCAATATTTATTGAACAATAGGACATATGTCCCAACAGTAGGTTTAGTGGAAATATAACCATTGATTTGTGTATTTAGATTATTGTTGCAGATATGGTGGGGGTGGGAGAGAGATGTCAATTAACAACTTCTATATCTTTGTAGTACTCACAACTTTAATGATCATTGCTCTAATCATTAAGGTACATGTATTATTACAATACCTTATGGCCTTGGTTTGGGCAGTGGTATGTTTGTACACAGTGTATACTTCAACTGTCTTATGGCTAAATTCTTACATCTCTTATCTGGTAGACCTGTGGGAGGAATGTTTGTTAACACTACCTGTCTGTTTCTACACATATTCCCAGATTCCAATTAATATTATGCACATACCTCTCAATCTCTTAATGCACGTACTCTGGGCAAAGCTTGACAACATGGGGGTACAAATAGGAACATGTTTTGAATATTGCTGTCATAAACTTGGAGAGTTGCATGAGTGACAGGATTTGTTTTAATATACATTTTCTGAAGGTTTTGAGGTCTGAAAATCAAATGTATATCATTATTTTGTGACTACAGCTCTTAGATCATCCCACTGATTTGCCAGGGGGGACTGAGGAACAGGCAGAAAATATGAGCCAATTATCTGGGCATTTTGAAAAATCTGTACAGTTGAGAGGTATGATGATGCATACAGCTTATTACCACTCCCAGGATTCGAACCATGGCTGTGTCTGTTAAAAATACAACAATTTATGTCACAGTAGAGTATGCTATTTGGATATTGCTGTCTATCTCTTCAGTGTTTTCTGTCTATGTCTCTCTTGGTTGTACAATCTGACCTTGTAATTACAAGAGTCGTACATGGACATTCCTACACATATTTTTATGTAGCACAGTGTGAGAAACAGTGGTTGACACAACAGTACTGTTCTGATATCAGATGTTACTGAATGCTACATGTCATGCCATACTATACCAGAGTAAACACTACCAGTCCAGGATTTAAATCTTTATTGGCAGGCACAGTTTTCTTATTTAACAGATCTGTGGAGGGAATGTTTGTTAACACTACCTGACTGTTTCTACACATATTCTCAGATTCCAATTAATATTATGCACATACCTCTCAATCTCTTAATGCACACACTCTGGACAAAGCTTGACAACATGGGGTACAAATAGGAACATGTTTTGAATATTGCTGTCATAAACTTGGAGAGTTGCATGAGTGACAGGATTTGTTTTAATATACATTTTCTGAAGGTTTTGAGATATGAAACTCACATGTATGTGATGTTGTGACTACAATTCTGAGATAATCCCACTGATTTGTCAGGGGGACAGAGGAACAGGCAGAGAATATGGGCCAATTATCTGGACAGTCTGAAAAATCTGTACAGTTGAGAGGTATGATTATGCATACAGCTTACTACTATTCTCAGGATTCGAACTGTGGCTGTGTTTGCTAAAAATGCAACAATTTAAGTCACAGTAGAGTGTGCAACTTGGATATTTCTGTCTATCTTTTCAGTGTTTTCTGTCTAAGTCTCTCTTGGTTGTACAATCTGATCAAGTACTTACAAAAGTCTTATACAGACATTCCTAGACACCTTTTTATCTAGCACAGTGTGGGTAACAATGGTTAATACAACATTATTATTCAGAGAATGCAACAACAAATGCCATACAATACCAGAGTAAACACAACCAATTTAGGATTTAGAGCTTTATTGCCAAGCAGTTACAGTTTTATTTAAATGTGACCTATATGGGACTATTACTGTCTGGTTTATTCAGTACAACCCATACCACAGTTTTTATACTACCAGATGACTTTCTACTACTTTATATTTATTTGGTATGACTACTACAAGCAGGATTGTTACTCACCAGCCTCATGATGCAGCTTTTGCAGCCTACTTGCATGGGCTTCCTGATTCACAGCCCACTCAGCTGCAGCTGTAAAGGAAATAGAGACATAGTTAGGCATACCTATCTATCACATAAACATGCTGGACTTTAGTAAACAGTAATGGTATGACTACTTACACACTGCTGGGACATCACCCCTCTGCCTTGCTTCTTGCTCCCACTCATCCAAGATATCCTTTTTTCTCCACTTCCAATTGGCATAGTGGTGCCTGACCTGCTCACCAGTCAAGGGGATACCAGTGGCACTGGTGAGATCACGGGCTAGAAGGTCCCAGGCTTCAGATTTGTATTGGGAGCCCTGGTACTGGCCCTGCAGCAGTCTCTCATCATGTTTTTTACCAGTAGTCCTACCATGATCTTGGACTCCTGTATCTCCCAGCACTGTGCCCAGAAGTGCAATCTCTCTCCAACTCTTGCCATCTTGCCTACAGTGGGAAGCTGCAACCAGTTATGGGCTGTATTCCTGCCTGTGGGGTTTAAATATGGTTGATTTCCCACCCTTTGCCATGATTGGACAGTTTTGATTATGCTGAGCTAAGCTAAGTTACGGGCAAACCTGCTTAGCTAAGGTTGGCATTGCTTAAAGGGACAGGTTCAGCACTGCTTACCAATGGGCAAATCCACTTAGCTGGGCTACTCATTGCTTAGCAGTCATATTTACACAATGCTTACACCTGGTAAGCAGAGCTGCACAATGCTTAGCATTACTTATTTTTCATTTTATAGACTATCTGCTGTATGGCATTGATTCATCATTCATTACATATTATAAATTTGTTTACTGTCCCTGACATCCCCCAATGTGTTTTCATTACATTTATTCATGTGTGACTATACTGTCTTGGGCACTTGTGTTTATATAGGGATTTCACAACTTTATTAAACTGACACCTCACATCTGGACCTAATGCAGTACTCCGGTTAACAAATATATATTATTTAGTAAGTAATACTAAAATGTGAATTGGTTGCAGTGGGGATTGAACCAGGAAGGGCTGCTCGCAAAGCGTACATTCTAGCCACTACACTATTGCAATACTGCTTATGTTGGATGTCTCTTGCTATTTAACTTCTTGTGCTGTTTAAGATGGACTAAGCATAGCTAAGCAATGAGCACATCTGCACAGCTATGCTTAAGCTTTATCACATTTATAAAAAATATTGTTGAGTTATTTTATCTATACCCTTCAGAATATCCCTGCTAATGCTAAAATTGTTATTTTATCAGCTTTCTGCTTTGTGAGACAATTGTCCATTTTGGTTTTGTCCACATTCCTTACTCTGATGGGTTGGGAGGTGTGCGCTATGTGCTTATGCTGCCTGTGTTATCCTAATAACTTTCAGCTTGGTAACATACCTCTCAACCTAAGCAGACCAGCAAACAAAACGACCAGCAAGTAAAAAGAAATGCCACACAGACTGGAATCCCCAAGTAAATCCAAGACTTTATTTCACATAGAACAGTAAGTGCTTTTGTTTGGTAGATATCACCAAACTTCTTCAAACAGAGTAAAAGCAAATGCAGTCATATTTATACTGAACACACCCTATCAATTAACACCAATTAATATTAAACACAAAAATCCCAATAATCATAAAACATATATACATTAATAAATATTCAACTATAAATAGTACATAGATAAATAAATATTTTTTAAAAAAATTCTAAATCCCAACATATCTAATGCAAAAGCTATAAATAAAAAAATCTAAAATAAATTGTGCATTCTTATAAAATGAACCTCTCAACCTCTTAGAGCAAAATATCTGGACAAAGCCTACAATGATGGGGGGACAAATAGGGACGGATTTAATATATTGCTCTTGCAAACTTAAAAAGTTGATAGAATAATAGGTTTTACATTAGCATAAATTTTCCGTCAGATGTGTGGAGTCTTAAACTCAAATGATTTGTTATTTATTTAATGACTTCAATCCTCAACTATTTGCCAGACAGGTACACATTTTGGGGGAACACACCAAAAATATGAGGCTAACACACTAGTCATAGGTGACTCTATAGTCAGGCACACTGATGTCCCACTCACCAGGCTAAACAAGGAGAAGGTTACTGTCAGCTGTCTGTCTGGTGCCAGGATCCACCACATAACCCACACACTCAGGTCACTCCACAAGCACAAATATGACTCTGTCATTGTCCATGTTGGTGTGAATGACCTGAGACGTACCTCCCTGGACTACATGAAAAGAGACATGGAAGAGCTCTCCAATCTTGTAGCCCAGGCAAGTCTGACCCTAGTCCTGAGTAGCATTCTGCCATCGACCAGAATTATACCATAGTTAAAGGACAAAATGATTGATTTCAACATTTGGCTAAGCTTCTGGTGTCATTCTAAGGGGATCCAGTATCTGTCTGCTTGGGATGACATGGTCGACAGACCACGATGCTTTGCCACAGATGGCTTGCACCTGTCGCCCCTGGGATTCCGGATACAGGCTAAGGCTCTTGCTGCCCCTATAGTGCCTTTTTTAGGCAAGGTTCAAATGACAAATTCACCACCATAACAGGAACAGGCAAGCAAAAACTGAGGGTAATGCTACTCAATGCTAGAAGTCTAAATCTCAAAATGCACTCACTCAAGGCACTCCTTAAAATGGAAAACATCAATATCTGTGCAGTGACTGAGACATGGTTCAAGGCTCCAGAGAGCATCCCTGGACTACCAGGCTATAACTCATACCACACTTTTCGGCCATGTAACCTGGACCAAAACACCAAAGGCGGAGGTGTGTCCATATTCATTAAGGATATCCACACCTCCAGGCTAGTTGCTCAGCATAATGCATCCGAGGTTATCCAAGTGCAACTAACTCTGGGCAAAACTGCAATCCAAATTGTAGCTTGCTACAGATTCCCCACCATACCCCAGGATTCCCACTCCTCTTTTCTTGATGTACTGGAAAATATTAGGGTTCGGCCAAACACCCTAATAATGGGCGACTTCAACTACCCCACTATTAACTGGGAAAAATACTTGTGTACCAACTCCTTAGCTCAATGCTTTCTGGAATTCATAAACTCCAATGCCCTGGATCAACTTATCCACACCCCCACCAGGGGCAACAGTATCCTAGACCTAGTCATTACCAACATGAGTGACTGGTGTTCCACACCTGAACTCAACTCCTTGTTGGTCCGATATATCCACATCCCGCCCCCACCCCCCATTAAGGAAACCATGGTAAAAAATTTTTCCAAAGCCAACTTCATGCTTTTAAGACAGAAGTGGTGAACTTCATGACAACCATGCAGATGGACAATACAGTTACAACTGCTGAATCCTACACAAATGCTCTCTATAAGCACTCACACGAGTGCATGGATTGTGCTATCCCAAACAGAACCAAGACGCTATCCTCCAAAAAAGGAAGCCAATGTGGTGGTCCCCTGCCATAAACAAACTGTACAACAGAAGGAAGAAACTGTTGCAAAAGAGAGTAAAATCCCATGAGTGGAGGAGCTCCCTGGTCAGTCTCAGTAAGAAGCTGAGATCCCTTATAAGATCCTCCAAAGCTAGCTATGAAAGCAAAATTGCCACTAATTCTAAGGACAACCACAAAGCATTCTATAGCTATGTCAAGAATCTCGATGGCAACACCCAGATCTGCTCTGAGTTACAGCACAATGGCACGAAAATTACAGAACCAACTGATATTGCCAACATCCTGGCAGATAAGTTCAGTGCTAACTTTACCCCCCCACACCCCCTAAAGGGCCCATATCTATACAGGAATAATGCAGAGTCCATGTAATCACAACTACACAGGTAAAAGCTGCACTCTCCAAAGCCAAAAACACAGCATCCATGGGAAAGGACAACATCCCAGGCTGCGTTTTACATGAACTTCAGAATGAACTGGCTCCCCACTTACACACCATGTTCAGTAATAGCCTCATATCAGGCTTTGTGCCCACTGAATGGCACACAGCAACAGTTATCCCACTTCACAAAGAGGAGCCACCACTGATCCCAGGAACTATCGACATATTAGCTTGACGAGCCTGGTCTGAAAAGCCATGGAACGTATCATCATGGAACTCATAAACAAAGACAATGGTAACCTCCAAACACTGGATCCCACCCAGTTCGGGTTTGTGAAAGGCAGATCATGCCTTCTGAACCTGATCGACTTCTTTGAGGCAGTCGTCAAAGCTGTAGATGAGGGTAAGGTGGTTCACATAGCCTATCTTGACCTCGTCAAGGCTTTCGACACCATCCCCCATTCTGGAATTATAGCTAAACTCACTAAACTAGGTATAAATCCGTACATCACAAGATGGGTTGCCAACTGGCTCACTGACAGAACCCACACTGTAAAAGTTGCAGACTCAAAATCTGACCTCAAAGCAGTGACAAGTGGAGTATCACAGGGTTCCATCCTGGGACCTCTCCTGTTTAGTATCTATTTCTCTGAAGTACAGG
Source organism: Protopterus annectens (assembly GCF_019279795.1). NCBI lineage: Eukaryota > Metazoa > Chordata > Ceratodontiformes > Protopteridae > Protopterus > Protopterus annectens. The sequence goes on along the minus strand of NC_056733.1, from coordinate 1,391,494,687 downwards.
CTAACACAAAAGGCCTCTGGCTAATGAAGTTCACAGATGACTGCAAACTAGGAGCCATAGTCAAGTCCCCAAATAATGAGGACATCCTACAGGAGGGCCTCACTGAGACAGATGCCTGGTGTCAGAGTCATGGCCTCAAGCTCAATGCCAAAAAGTGCAGTGTCATTCCCTTTGGTAAAAACTCTGTACCCATGAACTAACACATAGGCAGAAATCTACTTAACACCAAATGTGTGATAAGAGACCTTGGGACCCAGGTGGACAGTAGTTTCTCCTTTGATAGTCACATCGCCACAGTAGTCAGGAAGTCCTTCTACATGGCACACCTCATCATAAAAGGGTTCTCATCCAGGAAAAAAGAGGTCATTGTTCCCCTCTACTCGACACTAATTAGACCCATTATAGAGTACAATGCCCCTTTTGAAATGTTCCTCACAAGACATCTGCAGCTGTTGGAAAGGCCACAGAAGTACCTCACAAAGAGGGTTACTGACCTCAAAAAATTCCCTACACTGACCATCTCAAAAAACTCCATCTTTACTCTGTAGCATATCGCCTACTCCGAGGTGATCTCTGCCTAACATATAAAGCTATGTCAAACCCAGAGCTGTTGGACATGTTGCACCTAAAGAAATCCCAATCCCTCCGAGCTACTTGCTCTAGGGACCTAAACCTTGTCACCACAATAAACAGGACATGCTGGAGGGATAGATTCCTGTCCCAGAGACTTCCCATATTCTGGAACAGGCTACCCATCTATATCAAGTAAAGTTCTTCATTAGCACTCTTCAAGAAAAATCTTGATGAATGGATAGGAAATAGGAAATACACCCTGGGGATCACTTCTGTGTCTCTGCTCAACAGTGGCATAGGAAAATAACTTTCTTGGGTGGCATAAGCCAGGGAACCTTGTTGGCTAGGCTTACATAGGCCCTTGGGCTGATAGCCTAGTACCTACCTATGAACCTATGAACATCTGTGCATTCTGCAAAAATATGTACAGTTGAGAGGTATGCTTGGTAGGGACAATTGTCCCTTTTGCATTTGACCACATATTTTTTTTGTTTTCCTGATGGGTTGAGGTGTTATGAGCATTCTCACTTGTTTTTAATTGCTGAAAGCAATTCTGGAGTGCAGGGGGTGTGTGTATATTGTTAGAACATTGCTCTCAGACACCCCTCTGTGCTCATACATGGAAGTGTCCATTTTAGAGCATGGCACTGTGCCTTCATAAATATGCATGGCACACTGCCATGCTGAACAGGAACAGTCCATGCTGTGCAGGAATAACTTTTGGGTTTGTCAGATGCAGCTGCAGTGTAACTGTTTAAAGTGACATGGTTTTCCAGGTGCACCTGCAGTGTAAGTGGTTAAATTGACATAGTTTGTCAGATGCAGCTGCAGTGTAAGCATTTAAATTGACATGATTTGTCAGGTGCAGCTACAGCTACATTTATACTGTAGCTGCACCTGACAAATCAGGTCAATTTAAACATTTGCACTGTAGCTGCAGTGTAAGAATTTAAATTGACATGATTTGTAAGGTGCAGCTTCAGTGTAAATGTTTAAATTGACTTGTAGGTACAGCTGCAGTGTTAGTTTTTAAATTGATATGGTTTGTTAGGATCCAGCTGCAGTGCAAGTGTTTAAATTGATATGGTTTGTCAGGTGCAGCTGCAGTGTTAGTTTTTACATTTACATGACTTGTCAGGTGCAGCTAGAGTAAAAATATTTAAATTGACAAGGTTTATCAGGTGCAGCTGCAGTGCAAGTGTTTAAATTGACATGGTTTGTCAGGTGTAGCTACAGGGAAAATGTTTAAATTGACATGGTTTGTCAGGTGCAGCTACAGGGTAAGTGATTAAATTGACATGCTTTGATGGATGCAGCTGTAGTGTAAGTGTTTAAAGTGACATGGTTTGTCAGATGCAGCTGCAGTGTAAGTGTTTAGATTGACATTGTTTGTTAGGTGCAGCTGCAATGTTAGTTTTTAAATTGACAAGGTTTACTAGGTGCAGCTGCAGTGCAAGTGATTACATTGACATGTTTCGACAGATGCAGCTGCTGTGGATTTTCAGGTTCAGTGTAAGTGTTTAAATTGACCTGGTTTGTCAGGTGCAGCTGCAGTGTTAGTTTTTAAATTAATATGGTTTGCTAGGATCCAGCTGCAGTGTAAGTGTTTAAATTGAGATGGTTTGTCAGGTGAAGTTGCAGTGTAAGTGGTTAAGTTGACATGGTTTGTCAGGTATAGCTGCAGTATTAGTTGTTAAATTGATATGGTTTGCTAGGTGTAGCTGCAGTGCAAGTATTTAAATTTACATGCTTTGTCAGGTGTAGCTCAGTGTAAATGTTTAAATTGACATGGTTTGGCAGGCGCAGCTGCAGTGTAAGTGTTTAAACTTGACATGGTTTGTCAGATGCAGCTGCAGTATAAGTGTTTAAATTGACATGGTTTGTCCGGTACAGCTGCAGTGTAAGTGTTTAAATTGACACAGTTTGTCAGGTGCAGCTGAAGTTTAAGCATTTAAACTGACATAGTTTGTCAGGTGCAGCTGTAATATATGTGTTTAAATTGACATGTTTTGTCAGGTGCAGCTGCAGTGTAAGTGTTTATATTGACATGGTTTGTTAGGTGCAGCTGCAGTGTAAGTGTTTATATTGACATGGTTTGTCAGGTGCAGCTGCAGTGTAAATGTTTAAATTGACATGGTTTGTCAGGTGCAGCTGCAGTGTAAGTGTTTAAATTGACATGGTTTGTCAGGTACAGTTGCAGTGTTAGTTTTTAAATTTATATGGTTTGTTAGGATCCAGCTGCAGTGCAAGTGTTTAAATTGACATGTTTGTCAGGTGCAGCTACAGTGTAAATGTTTAAATTGACATGGTTTGTCAGGTGCAGCTGCAGTGTTAGTTTTTAAATTGACATGGTTTGTTAGATGCAGCTGCATTGTAAGTGATTAAATATACATGTTTCAGAGGATGTAGCCATAGTGTAAGTGTTTAAATGGACATGGTTTGTCAGGAGCAGCTGCAGTGTTAGTTTTTAAATTGATATGGTTTGCTAGGATCCAGCTGCAGTGTTATTGTTTTAATGGACATGGTTTGTCAGGTGCACCTGCAGTATAAGTGATTAAATTTACATGGTTTTTCAGATGCAGCTGCAGTGTAAGTACTTAAATGGACATGATTTGTCAGGTGCAGCTACAGTGTAAGTGTTTAAATTGACACAGTTTGTCAGGTGCAGCTGAAGTTTAAGCATTTAAACTGACATAGTTTGTCAGGTGCAGCTGTAATGTATGTGTTTAAATTGACATGTTTTGTCAGGTGCAGCTGCAGTGTAAGTGTTTATATTGACATGGTTTGCAGTGGCGGCTGGTGACTTCAAATCACAGGGGGGCTGCAGGAGACGCTGAATGGGCGGGGTCAAAGGGAAGGGGTGTGGTAAACCATAAAGGGGAGGAGCTATGCACAAA
>NC_056733.1:1391348284-1391490717 GCF_019279795.1 Protopterus annectens | reverse complement strand
CACTGCCCTGAGATCCCTAAGGCACTGTCCCGAGTCCCTGCTGCTCCTCTTGCAGTCCGGACGCGTCCCATAATCCTGGCGGGTCTGTGCACTGTAAAAGTGCACAGACGCTCCTTGTGTCCCCCTATGGGGACGGCCGGGCTGCCGGGCTGCCTTGAGCATGCGCATAGACCGATAAGCCGGGACTCGGTCTATGCGCGAAGTCCGCGAATTTTAAAAAAATATTTTTTTTTATTTTTCATTTTTTTTTCTTTCTTTTTTTCTTTTTGAGGGGGCTGCAGTCCGGCAGCCCTATGCCACGAGCCGCCCCTGATGGTTTGTCAGGTGCAGCTGCAGTGTAAGTGTTTATATTGACATGGTTTGTCAGGTGCAGCTGCAGTGTAAATGTTTAAATTGCATGGTTTGTCAGGTGCAGCTGCAGTGTAAGTGTTTAAATTGACATGGTTTGTCAGGTACAGTTGCAGTGTTAGTTTTTAAATTTATATGGTTTGTTAGGATCCAGCTGCAGTGCAAGTGTTTAAATTGACATGTTTGTCAGGTGCAGCTACAGTGTAAATGTTTAAATTGACATGGTTTGTCAGGTGCAGCTGCAGTGTAAGTGATTAAATATACATGTTTCAGAGAATGCAGCCATAGTGTCAGTGTTTAAATGGACATGGTTTGCCAGGAGCAGCTGCAGTGCTAGTTTTTAAATTGATATGGTTTGTTAGGATCCAGCTGCAGTGCAAGTGTTTAAATTGATATGATTTGTCAGGTGCAGCTGCAGTGTTAGTTTTTACATTGACATGACTTGTCAGGTGCAGCTAGAGTGAAAATATTTAAATTGACAAGGTTTGTCAGGTGCAGCTTCAGTGTTAGTTTTTACATTGACATGACTTGTCAGGTGCAGCTGCAGTGCAAGTGTTTAAATTGACATGGTTTGTCAGGTGTAGCTACAGGGAAAATGTTTAAATTGACAAGGTTTGTCAGGTGCAGCTACAGTGCAAGTGTTTAAATTGACATGGTTTGTCAGGTGTAGCTACAGGGAAAATGCTTAAATTGACATGGTTTGTCAGGTGCAGCTACAGGGTAAGTAATTAAATTGACATGCTTTGATGGATGCAGCTGTAATGTAAGTGTTTAAAGTGATATGGTTTGTCAGATGCAGCTGCAGTGTAAGTGTTTAAATTGACATGGTTTATCAGGTGCAGCTGCAGTGTTAGTTTTTAAATTGACATAGTTTGCTAGGAAAACCCGCAGTGTAAGTGATTAAATTGACATGTTTCAACAGATGCAGCTGCAGTGTAATTTTTTGGATTGACATGGTTTCTTAAGTGCAGCTGCAGTGTTAGTTTTTAAATTGACATGGTATGACTGATGCAGTTGCAGTGTAAGTGTTTAAATTGACATGATTTGCCAAGTGCAGTTACAGTGCAAATGTTTAAATTGACAAGGTTTGGCAGGTGCAGCTGCAGTGTTCATTTTTAAATTGATGTCATTTGCTAGGATCCTGCTGTAGTGCAAGTGTTTAAACAGACATGGTTTGTCAGGTGCAGCTGCAGTGTAAGTTTTTAGATTGACATTGTTTATCAGGTGCAGCTGCAGTGTTAGTTTTTAAATTGACAAGGTTTACTAGGTGCAGCTGCAGTGCAAGTGATTAAATTGACATGTTTTGGCAGCTGCAGCTGCTGTGGATTTTCAGGTTCAGTGTAAGTGTTTAAATTGACCTGGTTTGTCAGGTGCAGCTGCAGTGTTAGTTTTTAAATCAATATGGTTGCTAGGATCCAGCTGCAGTGTAAGTGTTTACATTGAGATGGTTTGTCAGGTGAAGTTGCAGTGTAAGTGGTTAAGTTGACATGGTTTGCCAGGTATAGCTGCAGTATTAGTTGTTAAATTGATATGGTTTGCTAGGTGTAGCTGCAGTGCAAGTATTTAAATTTACATGATTTGTCAGGTGTAGCTCAGTGTAAATGTTTAAATTGACATGGTTTGGCAGGTGCAGCTGCAGTGTAAGTGTTTAAACTTGACATGGTTTGTAAGATGCAGCTGCAGTATAAGTGTTTAAATTGACATGGTTTGTCCGGTACAGCTGCAGTGTAAGTGTTTAAATTGACACAGTTTGTCAGGTGCAGCTGAAGTTTAAGCATTTAAACTGACATAGTTTGTCAGGTGCAGCTGTAATATATGTGTTTAAATTGACATGTTTTGTCAGGTGCAGCTGCAGTGTAAGTGTTTATATTGACATGGTTTGTCAGGTGCAGCTGCAGTGTAAGTGTTTATATTGACATGGTTTGTCAGGTGCAGCTGCAGTGTAAATGTTTAAATTGACATGGTTTGTCAGGTGTAGCTGCAGTGTAAGTGTTTAAATTGACATGGTTTGTCAGGTACAGTTGCAGTGTTAGTTTTTAAATTTATATGGTTTGTTAGGATCCAGCTGCAGTGCAAGTGTTTAAATTGACATGTTTGTCAGATGCAGCTACAGTGTAAATGTTTAAATTGACATGGTTTGTCAGGTGCAGCTGCAGTGTTAGTTTTTAAATTGACATGGTTTGCTAGATGCAGCTGCATTGTAAGTGATTAAATATACATGTTTCAGAGGATGTAGCTGTAGTGTAAGTGTTTAAATGGACATGGTTTGTCAGGAGCAGCTGCAGTGTTAGTTTTTAAATTGATATGGTTTGCTAGGATCCAGCTGCAGTGTTATTGTTTTAGTTGACATGGTTTGTCAGGCGCACCTGCAGTATAAGTGATTAAATTGACATGGTTTTTCAGATGCAGCTGCAGTGTAAGTACTTAAATGGACATGATTTGTCAGGTGCAGCTACAGTGTAAGTGTTTAAATTGACAAAGTTTGTCAGGTGCAGCTGTAATGTATGTGATTAAATTGACATGTTTTGTCAGGTGCAGCTGCAGTGTAAGTGTTTATATTGACATGGTTTGTCAGGTGCAGCTGCAGTGTAAGTGTTTATATTGACATGGTTTGTCAGGTGCAGCTGCAGTGTAAATGTTTAAATTGACATGATTTGTCAGGTGCAGCTACAGTGTAAGTGTTTAAATTGACACAGTTTGTCAGGTGCAGCTGAAGTTTAAGCATTTAAACTGACATAGTTTGTCTGGTGCAGCTGTAATGTATGAGTTTAAATTGACATGTTTTGTCAGGTGCAGCTGCAGTGTAAGTGTTTATATTGACATGGTTTGTCAGGTGCAGATGCAGTGTAAATGTTTAAATTTACATGGTTTGTCAGGTGCAGCTGCAGTGTAAGTGTTTAGATTGACATTGTTTATCAGGTGCAGCTGCAGTGTTAGTTTTTAAATTGACAAGGTTTACTAGGTGCAGCTGCAGTGCAAGTGATTAAATTGACATGTTTTGGCAGCTGCAGCTGCTGTGGATATTCAGGTTCAGTGTAAGTGTTTAAATTGACCTGGTTTGTCAGGTGCAGCTGCAGTGTTAGTTTTTAAATCAATATGGTTTGCTAGGATCCAGCTGCAGTGTAAGTGTTTAAATTGAGATGGTTTGTCAGGTGAAGTTGCAGTGTAAGTGGTTAAGTTGACATGGTTTTTCAGGTATAGCTGCAGTATTAGTTGTTAAATTGATATGGTTTGCTAGGTGTAGCTGCAGTGCAAGTATTTAAATTTACATGATTTGTCAGGTGTAGCTCAGTGTAAATGTTTAAATTGACATGGTTTGGCAGGTGCAGCTGCAGTGTAAGTGTTTAAACTTGACATGATTTGTAAGATGCAGCTGCAGTATAAGTGTTTAAATTGACATGGTTTGTCCGGTACAGCTGCAGTGTAAGTGTTTAAATTGACACAGTTTGTCAGGTGCAGCTGAAGTTTAAGCATTTAAACTGACATAGTTTGTCAGGTGCAGCTGTAATATATGTGTTTAAATTGACATGTTTTGTCAGGTGCAGCTGCAGTGTAAGTGTTTATATTGACATGGTTTGTCAGGTGCAGCTGCAGTGTAAGTGTTTATATTGACATGGTTTGTCAGGTGCAGCTGCAGTGTAAATGTTTAAATTGACATGGTTTGTCAGGTGCAGCTGCAGTGTAAGTGTTTAAATTGACATGGTTTGTCAGGTACAGTTGCAGTGTTAGTTTTTAAATTTATATGGTTTGTTAGGATCCAGCTGCAGTGCAAGTGTTTAAATTGACATGTTTGTCAGATGCAGCTACAGTGTAAATGTTTAAATTGACATGGTTTGTCAGGTGCAGCTGCAGTGTTAGTTGTTAAATTGACATGGTTTGCTAGATGCAGCTGCATTGTAAGTGATTAAATATACATGTTTCAGAGGATGTAGCTGTAGTGTAAGTGTTTAAATGGACATGGTTTGTCAGGAGCAGCTGCAGTGTTAATTTTTAAATTGATATGGTTTGCTAGGATCCAGCTGCAGTGTTATTGTTTTAATTGACATGGTTTGTCAGGCGCACCTGCAGTATAAGTGATTAAATTGACATGGTTTTTCAGATGCAGCTGCAGTGTAAGTACTTAAATGGACATGATTTGTCAGGTGCAGCTACAGTGTAAGTGTTTAAATTGACACAGTTTGTCAGGTGCAGCTGTAATGTATGTGATTAAATTGACATGTTTTGTCAGGTGCAGCTGCAGTGTAAGTGTTATATTGACATGGTTTCTCAGGTGCAGCTGCAGTGTAAGTGTTTATATTGACATGGTTTGTCAGGTGCAGCTGCAGTGTAAATGTTTAAATTGACATGATTTGTCAGGTGCAGCTACAGTGTAAGTGTTTAAATTGACACAGTTTGTCAGGTGCAGCTGAAGTTTAAGCATTTAAACTGACATAGTTTGTCAGGTGCAGCTGTAATGTATGTGTTTAAATTGACATGTTTTGTCAGATGCAGCTGCAGTGTAAGTGTTTATATTGACATGGTTTGTCAGGTGCAGATGCAGTGTAAATGTTTAAATTTACATGGTTTGTCAGGTGCAGCTGCAGTGTAAGTGTTTAAATTGACATGGTTTGTCAGGTACAGTTGCAGTGTTAGTTTTTAAATTTATATGGTTTGTTAGGATCCAGCTGCAGTGCAAGTGTTTAAATTGACATGTTTGTCAGGTGCAGCTACAGTGTAAATGTTTAAATTGACATGGTTTGTCAGGTGCAGCTGCAGTGTAAGTGATTAAATATACATGTTTCAGAGAATGCAGCAGTAGTGTAAGTGTTTAAATGGACATGGTTTGCCAGGAGCAGCTGCAGTGTTAGTTTTTAAATTGATATGGTTTGTTAGGATCCAGCTGCAGTGCAAGTGTTTAAATTGATATGGTTTGTCAGGCGCAGCTGCAGTGGTAGTTTTTACATTGACATGACTTGTCAGGTGCAGCTAGAGTAAAAATATTTAAATTGACAAGGTTTGTCAGGTGCAAATGCAGTGCAAGTGTTTAAATTGACATGGTTTGTCAGGTATAGCTACAGGGAAAATGTTTAAATTGACAAGGTTTGTCAGGTGCAGCTACAGTGCAAGTGTTTAAATTGACATGGTTTGTCAGGTGTAGCTACAGGGAAAATGCTTAAATTGACATGGTTTGTCCGGTGCAGCTACAGGGTAAGTGATTAAATTGACATGCTTTGATGGATGCAGCTGTAGTGTAAGTGTTTAAAGTGACATGGTTTGTCAGATGCAGCTGCAGTGTAAGTGTTTAAATTGACATGGTTTGTCAGGTGCAGCTGCGTGTTAGTTTTTCAATTGACATGGTTTGCTAGGAAAACCCGCAGTGTAAGTAATTAAATTGACATGTTTCGACAGATGCAGCTGCAGTGTAGTTTTTTTGGATTAACATGGTTTCTTAAGTGCAGCTGCAGTGTTAGTTTTTAAATTGACATGGTATGACTGGTTCAGTTGCAGTGTAAGTGTTTAAATTGACATGGTTTGTCAGGTACAGTTGCAGTGTTAGTTTTTAAATTTATATGGTTTGTTAGGATCCAGCTGCAGTGCAAGTGTTTAAATTGACATGTTTGTTAGGTGCAGCTACAGTGTAAATGTTTAAATTGACATGGTTTGTCAGGTGCAGCTGCAGTGTTAGTTTTTAAATTGACATGGTTTGCTAGATGCAGCTGCAGTGTAAGTGATTAAATATACATGTTTCAGAAGATGTAGCCGTAGTGTAAGTGTTTAAATGGACATGGTTTGTCAGGAGCAGCTGCAGTGTTAGTTTTTAAATTGATATGGTTTGCTAGGATCCAGCTGCAGTGTTATTGTTTTAATTGACATGGTTTGTCAGGTGCACCTGCAGTATAAGTGATTAAATTGACATGGTTTTTCAGATGCAGCTGCAGTGTAAGTACTTAAATGGACATGATTTGTCAGGTGCAGCTACAGTGTAAGTGTTTAAATTGACACAGTTTGTCAGGTGCAGCTGAAGTTTAAGCATTTAAACTGACATAGTTTGTCAGGTGCAGCTGTAATGTATGTGTTTAAATTGACATGTTTTGTCAGGTGCAGCTGCAGTGTAAGTGTTTATATTGACATGGTTTGTCAGGTGCAGCTGCAGTGTAAGTGTTTATATTGACATGGTTTGTCAGGTGCAGCTGCAGTGTAAATGTTTAAATTGACATGGTTTGTCAAGTGCAGCTGCAGTGTAAGTGTTTAAATTGACATGGTTTGTCAGGTACAGTTGCAGTGTTAGTTTTTAAATTTATATGGTTTGTTAGGATCCAGCTGCAGTGCAGGTGTTTAAATTGACATGTTTGTCAGGTGCAGCTACAGTGTAAATGTTTAAATTGACATGGTTTGTCAGGTGCAGCTGCAATGTAAGTGATTAAATATACATGTTTCAGAGAATGCAGCCGTAGTGTAAGTGTTTAAATGGACATGGTTTGCCAGGAGCAGCTGCAGTGTTAGTTTTTAAATTGATATGGTTTGTTAGGATCCAGCTGCAGTGCAAGTGTTTAAATTGATATGGTTTGTCAGGTGCAGCTGCAGTGTTAGTTTTTACATTGACATGACTTGTCAGGTGCAGCTAGAGTGAAAATATTTAAATTGACAAGGTTTGTCAGGTGCAGCTTCAGTGTTAGTTTTTACATTGACATGACTTGTCAGGTGCAGCTAGAGTGAAAATATTTAAATTGACAAGGTTTGTCAGGTGCAGCTGCAGTGCAAGTGTTTAAATTGACATGGTTTGTCAGGTGTAGCTACAGGGAAAATGTTTAAATTGACAAGGTTTGTCAGGTGCAGCTACAGTGCAAGTGTTTAAATTGACATGGTTTGTCAGGTGTAGCTACAGGGAAAATGCTTAAATTGATATGGTTTGTCAGGTGCAGCTACAGGGTAAGTGATTAAATTGACATGCTTTGATGGATGCAGCTGTAGTGTAAGTGTTTAAAGTGGCATGGTTTGTCAGACGCAGCTGCAGTGTAAGTGTTTAAATTGACATGGTTTGTCAGGTGCAGCTGCAGTGTTAGTTTTTAAATTGACATGGTTTGCTAGGAAAACCCGCAGTGTAAGTGATTAAATTGACATATTTCGACAGATGCAGCTGCAGTGTAATTTTTTGGATTGACATGGTTCCTTAAGTGCAGCTGCAGTGTTAGTTTTTAAATTGACATGGTATGACTGGTTCAGTTGCAGTGTAAGTGTTTAAATTGACATGATTTGTCAAGTGCAGTTACAGTGCAAATGTTTAAATTGACAAGGTTTGTCAGGTGCAGCTGCAGTGTTCGTTTTTAAATTGATGTCATTTGCTAGGATCCTGCTGCAGTGCAAGAGTTTAGACTGACATGGTTTGTCAGGTGCAGCTGCAGTGTAAGTGTTTAGATTGACATTGTTTGTCAGGTGCAGCTGCAGTGTTAGTTTTTAAATTGACAAGGTTTACTAGGTGCAGCTGCAGTGCAAGTGATTAAATTGACATGTTTTGGCAGCTGCAGTTGCTGCGGATTCACAGGTTCAGTGTAAGTGTTTAAATTGACCTGGTTTGTCAGGTGCAGCTGCAGTGTTAGTTTTTAAATCAATATGGTTTGCTAGGATCCAGCTGCAGTGTAAGTGTTTAAATTGAGATGGTTTGTCAGGTGAAGTTGCAGTGTAAGTGGTTAAGTTGACATGGTTTGTCAGGTATAGCTGCAGTATTAGTTGTTAAATTGATATGGTTTGCTAGGTGTAGCTGCAGTGCAAGTATTTAAATTGACATGCTTTGTCAGGTGTAGCTCAGTGTAAATGTTTAAATTGACATGGTTTGGCAGGTGCAGCTGCAGTGTAAGTGTTTAAACTTGACATGGTTTGTCAGATGCAGCTGCAGTATAAGTGTTTAAATTGACATGGTTTGTCCGGTACAGCTGCACTGTAAGTGTTTAAATTGACACAGTTTGTCAGGTGCAGCTGAAGTTTAAGCATTTAAACTGACATAGTTTGTCAGGTGCAGCTGTAATGTATGTATTTAAATTGACATGTTTTGTCAGGTGCAGCTGCAGTGTAAATGTTTAAATTGACATGGTTTGTCAGGTACAGTTGCAGTGTTAGTTTTTAAATTTATATGGTTTGTTAGGATCCAGCTGCAGAGCAAGTGTTTAAATTGACATGTTTGTCAGGTGCAGCTACAGTGTAAATGTTTAAATTGATATGGTTTGTCAGGTGCAGCTGCAGTGTTAGTTTTTAAATTGACATGGTTTGCTAGCTGCAGCTGCAGTGTAAGTGATTAAATATACATGTTTCAGAGGATGCAGCTGTAGTGTAAGTGTTTAAATGGACATGGTTTGTCAGGAGCAGCTGCAGTGTTAGTTTTTAAATTGATATGGTTTGCTAGGATCCAGCTGCAGTGTTATTGTTTTAATTGACATGGTTTGTCAGGTGCACCTGCAGTATAAGTGATTAAATTGACATGGTTTATCAGATACAGCTGCAGTGTAATTATTTAAATGGGCATGATTTGTCAGGTGCAGCTACACTGTAAATGTTTAAATTGACATGGCTTGTCAGGTAGAGCTGCAGTGTTAGTTTTTAAATTGATATGGTTTATTAGGATCCAGCTGCAATGCAAGTGTTTAAACTGACATGTTTGTCAGGTGCAGCTGCAGTGTAAATGTTTTAATTGACATGGTTTGTCACATGCAGCTGCAGTGTAAGTGTTTAAATTGACATGGCTTGTCAAGTACAGCTGCAGCGTAAGTGTTTAAATTGACATGATTTGTCAGGTGCAGCTTCAGTGTAAATGTTTAAATTGACATGGTTTGTCTGGTGCAGCTGCAGTATAAGTGTTTAAACTTCACATGGTTTGTCACATGCAGCTACAGTGTAAGTGTTTAAATTGACATGGTTTGTCAAGTACAGCTGCAGTGTAAGTGTTTTAATTGACATGGTTTGTCAGGTGCACCTGTACTGTAAGTGTTTAAATTGCATGGTTTGTCAGATGCAGCTGCAGTGTAAGTATTTAAATTGACATGATTTGTCAGGTGCAGCTACAGTGTAAATGTTTAAATTGACATGGTTTTTCAGTGAGAGCTGCAGTGTTACCTTTTAAATTGATAATTTTTTTTAGGATCCAGCTGCAGAGCAAATGTTTATATTGACATGTTTGTCAGGTGCAGCTGCAGTGTAAATGTTTAAATTGACATGGTTTGTCAGGTGCAGCTGCAGTGTTAGCTTTTAAATTGACATGGTTTGCCAGATGCAGCTGCAGTGTAAGTGACTAAACTGACATGTTTCAGAGGATGCAGCTGTAGTGTACGTATTTAAATTGACATGGTTTGTCAGGTACAGCTGCAGTGTTAGTTTTTAAATTGATATGGTTTGCTAGGATCCAGCTGAAGTGTAAGTCTTTAAATTGACATGGCTTGTCAGGTGAAGCTCCAGTGTATGTGTTTAAATTGACATGGTTTGTCAAGTACAGCTGCAGTGTAAGTCTTTAAATTGACATGGTTTGTCAGGTGCAGCTGAAATAAGTGTTTAAATTGACATGGTTTGTCAGGTGCAGCTGCAATGTAAGTGTTTAAATTGATATGGTTTGACAGATGCAGCTGCAGTGTAAGTGTTTGTATTGACATGGTTTGCCAGGTGCATCTGTAGTGGAAGTTTTTAAATTGACATGGTTTGTGAAGTGCCGCTGCAGTGTACGTGTTTAAAATTGACATGGTTTGTTAGGTACAGCTGCAGTGTTAGTTTTTCCATTTATATGGTTTGCTGGGTCCAGCTGCAGTGTAAGTGTTTACATTGACATAATTTGTCAGGTGAAGATGCAGTGTAAGTGTTTAAGTTGACATGGTTTGTCAGGTACAGCTGCAATGTTAGTTTTTAAATTTATATGGTTTGCTAGGTGCAGCTGCAGTGCAAGTGTTTAAATTGACGTGCTTAATTGAAAATCTGTGTTTGTTTGTTTAATTTAACTATTGAGGTTGCCCACTAAAGTATTCTAGCCTGTGTAACTGATTTATTGCTGCCTTCTGTATTTCTGAGTGTTTTCTATCTAAAAACAAAAAAAACCCCAAAAAATAATCCTTGTTTTCCCGCCTCTCCTCGACTAGTTTAGACCAGTTTACAGGCTTTGCTGTATTCTGGGCTGTGGTGTAGTTCCTGTGTTGTCCATTACCTTACTTGGATAAGAAGGAAGTTTCTTTGCTCACCAGTGGGAGTGGGGAGCCTTGAGCAGCCTATCTGTCCCTGAAGGAAGTGACCTCAGCACAAAAGCTGTAGTAATTGGTTGTTTTGGACCATTTCTAGCTCTTTTCAAGTTCCCTGTTTAAAATCCGCATTAGCGTGGCTTTGCACGATTGTGCGCATAGCGCAGCGCTGGTTAAACAGGGTTAAACTTTTCCTGGCTCCGCCAAGTCTGCTCTTCAAATTTTCCCTTAGAAAGCTCTACTCTTAGAATAACCAATCTACTCGTTATATTATAAGCATAGCACTTGTTCTCTAAGCTACTCTTCTAAGCAAGCACTCTCAAACTCAAGTAGCACTACATCCACCTACCACCCCAACCACTTCCCTTAAAGGCACAGCACTCTCTTATAATATTCTAGCATGTCGAGTGGTAGATTGCTAGCATCTTCTCCTGCTCAGCTGGTTAATCTGGGAATCTTGAGACAATGCTATAATTGTCTCATGTACACAGACAACCCTCTTCTCCTCCCAACAAACACAAATACATGTGAGAGATGCAACTATATAGCCAAACTGGAGGCTGAACTGTCTCAACTCAGGATTGGCAAGACCAGACAGGAGGAGAAGGTAACCACACACACAACAAACCCAATCACACATAGACCTACCCCAACTGCAAATCAAGCACATAATAACACAAAAACATACTCGGAGGCTCTGTTAAAAAACTTACCAAAACAACAGAGGCTCCCAAAGCAGACACCCAAAAATCCACCACCTCAAAACATAACACATGCAACACATACTTCAATAAATCGGTGTGTCAGTAAATCACAGCCCTTAAGGCCAAACACTATGCCTGATATACTAGTGATAGGTGACTCTATAGTCAGACACACTGATGTCCCACTTACCAGGCTGAGCAAGGAGAGGGTAACGGTAAGCTGCCTATCGGGGGCTAGGATCCGCCATATAACACACGCACTCAGGTCACTCAAAAGCACGTACAAATATGCCTCCGTCATTGTCCATGCCGGCGTGAATGACCTGAGACGTACCTCCTTGGACTGCATGAAAAGAGACATTGAGGAGCTCTCTGATTATGTAGCCCAGGCTGGTATGACCCTGACCCTGAGCAGCATCCTGCCCTCACCAAGAATGATGCCACAATACAAAGACAAGATCATCAGCTTTAATAATTGGCTCAATTACTGGTGTCATTCTAGGGGGATCCAATGTCTGTCTGCTTGGGATGACATGCTGGACAAGCCACGCTGCTTCGCAAGGGACAGCTTGCACCTGTCACCACTGGGCTTCCGGATATTGGCTAAGGCTCTTGCCACCCCCATAGTGCCTTTTTTAGGCAAGGCTCAAAAGACGAACCCACCTCCTTAGAAAACAAAAATGGAAAAAAATTAAGGGTAATGCTGCTCAACGCCAGAAGTCTAAATCTCAAGATGCAGGCTCTCAAAGCACTCCTCAGTATGGAGAACATCGATGTATGTGCTGTAAGCGAGACCTGGTTCAAGGCTCCTGAAAGCACCCCAGCGCTACCAGGCTTTACCTCGTATCATGCTTTTCGGCCCCAAAACCCGAGCCGAACCACAAAGGGAGGGGGAGTGTCCATATTCATCAAGGATACCCACACCTCTAGGCTAGTGGCAACTCATGAAGCATCGGAGACCATCCAGGTGCAGCTAACCATAGGCAAAACTGCTATACAACTGGTTGTATGTTACAGACCACCCTCCCAATCTCAAGAACCCCACTCAGCCTTCCTGAAGACATTGGAAGATATGAATGTCTCACCAAATACCATCATATTGGGAGACTTCAACTACCCTAACATAGACTGGGTGCACTATTCTAGCCCTAACACCCTAGCCCAAAGGTTCCTGGAATTCATAAACTCAAATGCAATGGAACAGCTAGTCACCTCTCCCACAAGGGGGGATAATATACTAGACCTGATCATCACAAACATGGGGACAAAATGCTCCACACCAGAAGTATTGCCCTCACTGGTGAGATCTGACCACAAACTAATCACCCTGGATATACATTTACCACCTCCACCCCCAGCACAAAAGACTACAGTGAGAAACTTCTCAAAAGCCGACTTTACACTTCTCAAGACTGAGATGGTATCATTTAAGCCCTCAGGGCCAATGGAAACCACATCCCACAATGCTGAATCCTACACAAATGCTTTCTACGGACATCTCCAAGAATGCATGGATCGTGCAATCCCAAATAAAACCAAGACCCTCTCCACCAAAGGAAAGCATCCTGTCTGGTGGACCCCAGCCATAAACAAATTGTATAACAAAAGAAGGAAGCTACTGCAAGACAGTGCAAAATCCCATAAAGGGAAGGCATCTCTGATCAGCACTAGTAGAAAGCTACGTTCTCTCATAAAAATATCCAAGGCCAACTTTGAGAGAAAAATCGCTAAGGACACTAAAGATAACCACAAGGCATTCTTCAGTTATGTTAGAAACCTGGGCGGAAACACTCAGATATGCTCAGAGTTAGTACACAACGACAAAAAATTTACTGAACCCACAGATATTGCCAACATTCTGGCAGACAGGTTCAGTGCGAATTTCTCCCCTCCCTCAGCTCGAAAAGAAGAAATACTCATCCCAGCTGAATGTAACCTCCCTGTCATCTCTGATGTCCAGGTGAGAACCGCCCTCAACAAAGTAAAAAACACAGCATCTATGGGACCTGATGGTATCCCCGGCTGCGTGATACGTGAACTCCAAGAGGAACTAAACCCGCATATAAAAATGTTATTTAACCTTAGCCTTACTACAGGATATGTACCTGAACACTGGCATACAGCAACAGTGGTACCACTCCACAAGGGAGGCTCCACTACAGACCCTGGGAACTACCGCCCCATAAGCTTGACCAGCCTGGTTTGCAAAGCTATGGAAAGAATTATTATGGAACTCATAGACAACGACATTGGGGACCTACAGACACTTGATCCCACCCAGTTCAGCTTTGTAAAAGGCAGATCCTGCCTTTTGAACCTGGTTGACTTTTTCGAAACAGTTACTAGAGCCATTGATGAGGGCAAGGCAGTTCATACAGCCTACCTGGACTTGGCTAAAGCCTTCGACACAATACCCCACTCGGGGATCATAGAAAAGCTAAACAGCTTAAAAGTAAATCCATATGTCACAAGATGGGTTGCAAACTGGCTAAAGAACAGAACCCATAAAGTCAGGATTGCGGGAGCCATGTCAGACTCAAAGCCAGTCACAAGTGGTGTCCCACAGGGCTCTGTCCTGGGACCCCTCTTGTTCGGCATTTACTTCTCAGATGTGAAAGCAAACATGGGAGGGTTGTGGCTGACAAAGTTTGCAGATGACTGCAAACTAGGCGCCATAGTCGATACACCAGCTGACACATACATCCTACAGAAAGGCCTCACTGAAACGGACAAATGGTGCCGGAATCACGGCCTTAAACTGAATGCCAAGAAATGTATAGTCATCCCCTTTGGGAAAAACAAAGTACCCACAAATTATCACATAGACAGTAACCCACTGAGTACCGAAAAAGTAATCAGAGACCTGGGGACCCAAGTTGATAGTGACCTCTCATTTGACACCCACGTTGCCAAAGTGGTTATAAAGACTTTCTACCTTGCCCACCTTATCATGAAGGGGTTCACATCCAGATCAAAGGAGGTCATCGTGCCCCTGTACTTCTCCATTATCAGGCCCATGATTGAGTACAATGCCCCATTTGGTATGTACCTCACCCGGCACTTGCAACAGCTGGAGAGACTCCAGAAGTATCTCACCAAGAGGATCAAGGGTTTCCAACATATGTCATATGCTGCCAGGCTAAAGAAACTCCAGCTCTATTCAGTAGCATACCGCCTGCTCAGAGGTGATCTGTGCCTGACATACAAGGCCATGTCCAACCAGGAATTGATGGACATACTCCACGTCAAAAAATCAAAATCCATAAGAACCACGAGAGCCAAAGATTTAAACCTCAGTACAAACATGAATAGAACATTCTGGAGGGACAGATTCATAACTCAGAGGCTTCCCATACTCTGGAACAAAATCCCAGTCCATGTTAGGCAGAGCCCCTCACTGACTCTCTTCAAGAGAAATCTTGACGAGTGGATGGGAGATCGTAGGTTTACCCCGGGGGTCACCCCTGTATCGCTACTTAACAGAGGCACAGTAAACTAATTTTAATAAGTAAGGGGGTCTTCAATGTGTCACTACTAGACAAAGGCACAGTATTCTAAATTTATTCTATACACCTTAGTACCACTACATGGGGTGGCGAAAGCCACATCTCTAGGGCTAGGCTTGCAAATGCCTCAGGGCAGATAGCCTAGTACTAAACTATGAAACTATGAAACTATAAGGTGTAGATGCAGTGTAAATATTTAAATTGACATGGTTTCTCAGGTGCAGCTGCAGCATAAGTGTTTAAATTGACATGGTTTGTCAGGTGCAGGTGCAGGTGCAGGTGCAGCTGCAGCGTAAGTGTTTGCATTGATATGGTTTGTTAGGTACAACTGCAGTGTAAGTATTTAAATTGACATGGTGTATCAGCTGCAGCTGCAAAGTTAGTGATTTAATTGATATGGTCTGTCAGGTGCAGCTGCAGTGTAAGTGTTTAAACTGACATGGTTTGTCAGGTACAGCTGCAGTGTTAGTTTTATATTGATATGGTTTGGTAGGTGCAGCTGCAGTGTAAGTGTTTAAATTTACATGGTTTGTCAGATGCATCTGCAGTGTAAGTGTTTAAATTTACATGGTTTGTCAGGTGCAGCTGCAGTGTGTTTACGTTGACTTGGTTTGTCAGATGCAGCTGCAGTGTAAGTTTTTAAATTGACATGGCTTGTCAGGTGCAGCTGCTGTGTAAGTGTTTAAATTGACATGGTTTGTCAGGTGCAGCTACAGTGTTAGTGTTTAAATTGACATGGTTTGTCAGGTGCAGCTGCAGTGCAAGTGTTTAAATTGAAATGGTTTTGTTTAAATTGAAATGATTTGTCAGGTGCAGATGCAGTGTTAGTTTTAAATTGACATGGTTTGCGAGGTGCAGCTGCAGTGCAGGTTTTTAAGAGTAGTGGGTGAAATGTATTTCTCAGTCTTGTCAATGAAAAATCAAAGGTGTATACTTTTAGGTCTGGTAGTGAGGAGGTTGACTATATGTGTAAAATAATGTCATTTACAGTAACACTGTTAAAATCATCATTGATTTACCTTGATAAGAGGGTACCTATGTGTATATGAGGACAAAAAACTAGTATATATCACTGTGACTATATAGTCATCAAAATTATAAGTCAGAAGTGTTCAAAGTATAGCTCTTTTTTTAGGGAGGGTGTAGGTTAGGCAGGCTATGTGTATGAAAACAGTTGAGGTTACATACTCACTGCTAAAACATTCATATGGCTTATCATGGGTCTGGAGCATCTGGAGCTTAGTAGATCAAGTTTAAGCTAAATTTCTGTGGTAATGATTACATTTAAACTTTAGAGGTGCACTCATCAAATTAATTAGACACCTATTCTTGTCCCTGTGCTGAGGTGATAGGGTACCTTGACTCTGCAGTAGGTAAACAAATCTGCTAGCACCGGTCATAACCATGAGTAACAGAACAAAAATCCAGAACTTATGAGGCTGTAAAGTCAAATTTCATTATACAAAACTCTATAAAAGTTTAAATAATGAATTTTCCCCCACACCCCTGCTACATATATGTAGTAACTCTGTGACTGATGTGCTTGGAATATGGAGAAAATTCTGAGTTACTGCAATCTCAGACTTTACTAACATATTTTGACTAGTGGGCGGCGCAGTGGTGCAGTGGTTAATGTTGTCACCTCACAGCGAGAGGTTCTCCGGTTCGATTCTCGGCTGGAGTGCTTTCTGTATGGAGTTAGCGTGGGTTTTCTCCGGGTACTCCGGTTTCCTCCCACATTCCAAAGACATGCATCTGGAGCATTTCTCCCTGGGCCTCTGCTGAAAACAGGCTCTGTGGAACCTAGTCGGACTTTCCTGGTCAACAAATGTTAAATAAAAAATAGTCTAACAAATACAAATGTGATATTCTGAGGATCATAGTTACAGATCTTCAAGTATTGATGGCTTCTCACACAAAGCATATATATGATAGGTAAAGGTAATATGGACCCCAAAGTGTGTCAATTCTGATATGCAGCTCCTAAGCTAAACAGGATGGACACTCCTATTTTAAAGTTGTGGAGCCTCAATTTAAAAGGTTCCAGTTAAAAAATCTTTGAAAAGGCTGTTTGCCCCTTAACCTTTGAGTCTAGGTTACTCACTTTAGCTGATTTGGACAGTTTAGCACTAGATAAAGATGTTTCCATTATTCATTAGTCTAAACACTCATTGCAGAAACCTCTGTTGTCAAGGTAAGTCCCTACCACATTTGCTTTTGCTTTTAATTGTGATAACAAAGTTTTCTAGTGCCTTTTACTTCTTCCTTCTCAGTAGGATAAGGAGTTTCATCCACTCTGTATTTCTGAAAGCCCAGTACACCCCCAAAATCTCATCACCAATCTGATACCTTCCTCAAGTGTAAGTTGAGGAAAAACAAATTCTTCTTTTCTGAAACTGTAGCACACTGCATGCTAAAGTGTAACAAGCAGTCAAAAATCCACACAGCTTCAGCCATGACTACAAATACAGTATCAGCATTCATTTCACAATGCTGACACTGCACTACCCCACCACCAGAATATGACGATTGCATCCCTAACACCTTGCATCCAGGGCAACCACACTTTTGCCACAACCTAACTATGCTTCTGTTTACTACATTAGCTAAGCATGATCAGGACGTGGATGGCAATGATAGGTTTAAATTTCAGATCATGGATTTTTACTTAAAAGTCTACTTAGAGGAAAAAATGTCTAATAAATTATTAGGCAGATGGCAAATTAGATGCTTGAGTGGATCCTGGAATGAATAACACTTTCTTCCTTAAAGTAGTTCTAGTGTCAGGGGATATGCAGATTATAGTATTTAGGTTCAATTATTTTTTGTTACTTAGATGGGTATGTTGCTTTATTTAATGTAACAGTAAAGTTAACAGATGGTCTGTAGTTATTTAATGTAATAGCTTTGTAACCCAGAGGAGGACAGAATGCCCAAAAGCTTATTTGCTATGCTAGTTAATAAAGTGGCTGTTTACACTTTATTACTTGATGTCACTGAATTTTGAAGCCTGCTATTTTTTTTTTTTGTTTGTTTTGTTTTCTTTTAGGTATCTCATTGTACACTTTAATTACTTGAATACTGGGGCTATATAGCCCTTCTGACCTGAAAGAGAGAGGCACGAGTCTCCTTCATAAACTGCAGACAATATTTTAGTCTGTTAACTTTGATTATGTGTATGCACAGTATTCCCCTGGATCAACATTTATCTTCATACTTTGATCATTACCTCTAAGCCTTCACTCAGGTTCTGATATCCACCTGCTTTAGACTAAAAGCAAAGAATAGTTGTTAAATATCACTGAGCTCCAGTCCTTGTGATGATCAGTGTAGGAAGCTTGAATACACAGTGTGTGTGTGTGTGTGTGTGTGTGTGTGTGTGTGTGTGTGTGTGTGTGTGTGTGTGTGTGTGTGTGTGTGTGTGTGTGTGTGTGTGTGTCACTTCATTATACTTTGGTTCAAGTTACAGTGTTGTCATGCAAGGGGAATAGCACCCCTGTACCAGCACCCTCAACATATTATATCGCAAATCTTTTAGATGTGCAGATCCTCTTAGAGAAATAAAGCTGCACATAAGAGTACCCACAAATCACTACAAGCACATTACCACTGGATAATATGGTAGCCATATTCCATTCAGTACCACAACCAGCCAAAAGAATCAGTATGCATCAGTATGCAAAGAGGCTTGCAGCACTTCTTTGATAAGGCACTAATAGATAAACCCATCAGCCTTTGGTTATCCTACAAATGCAAAAATAATGTGTTACTGCATTCTGTCTCAGTCAGTCTATTTGTTCCCCAATGGCAACACTTCTAAGTATAGGAGTACTTTACCTAGTGCAGTGGAGCAGAGAAAGGGCTTCCCCTTCTGGGATATTGGTAACTCGGTTTTGATTAGTGACCCAGGTGTCCAGTGGTACCTGGAAAGGAATGTATAAAAAACTGAAAGCCAGCTGTATTTCCTTGAGGGAATCATGTTTTGCATTACTGCCTGATAGCCCATAGAGAAGGCTGGAAGCATCTATCTAGCTGGCAGCAGTGAGATACAGACAGTCAGGCATATTCAATGTGCACACACACACACACACACACACACACACACACACACACACACACACACACACACACACACACACACACACACACACACACACACACACACACACACACACACACACACACCATTATTTCTCACGCTCTGATGTACAGGGAAACTATGAAGTACAATACAGTAAAATAAGTCTGACCTTGTAGTGTGATGGTTTTAGCACTTACTGATCACCCTCTAACTGGAATGCATAAGGTGATGGCCAATGGATGTATCTCTATAGCTTCTTGTTATTTAAATCATTTTATTGAAATTTTGGAATACTGCCTGTGCTATCAGCAAGCACTGGCAACACCAGATAGAATATTATATTATAATACCCATCAGTTTCTTTTAATAACATAGCAGTAAAGCGCAGTGAACAGCACTGGATTCAACTTCTACTTTTGTTGTGGAGGTCACCTAAGAAAATCACATAAGCAGGTGTAATTTGTACTGGTATCCTGGTGATCTTGGGCTTTACTTCCCATTTCTATAGGATGTTAACTACACAAATGCACCCCCTGGGTGCTCAGTCAAAATATTCATTGGCAGTGTAAATAATGTTTAAACCCCTGTATCACCATCTACTTTAATACAGTAGTATTCATCAGGCATAATGATTTCAGTTAGGGTACCCCTCTAACTTGTGACCTGGTTCTACAAATCAGGTTTGTATTTTCTATCCACACATTTAGCTAGGTCAGAATCACCATAGATGTACATGGCATAATTTCCCGTCCCTGTTTGACCTGAAGACAACCTGCTTTGAAGAGATTTAATGAGTTATTCTGGATCCTGGTGCTGCTCTCCAATCCGGCATCCATCAACTACAAGTTAAGCAGGAAAGTAAAAAAGGTCCTTTCCGTCTGTTCTTTGACTCGAGGAGCAAAAAAAAAAACCCACTAACTTATTTTATTTTAAACTATAGCAACTGCTCGAGCAAGCAGCTGCATCAGTCTGCAGAAAGAGCACTAATGTACTTCAGTACTTGAGTCTTGTGGAAAACACAAAATAAAAAATAAACAACTTTTCTTACAGTTTAATCTGTAGCAACTGCTTACTACATTTCTAGTATGTAGGTACTACAGTAAAAAAAATGCTTCATTTTAAACTGGAGCAGACTGCTTGCCATCCATGGGAGTTAAATCTCTTCTGTTCTGCCCACTAATGCAATACTGGCTTTCATTTCTGAATGCTGCTAATAGACTGAAGACTGACTGGAGCGTCATCTGACAATCACGCCCCCTAACACTTAGTGCCTCTGTAGGCTGCCCCCTTCACCGCACCTTAGCTAGACTACTGCTGATTTGTCTCAGTAGTATGTATTCTAATCTCTCATTTTCTCACTGCCTTCATTGGTTCAGAAATTTTCTCATAATGTATAAGATTTGGCCAACCATTTCTTGCACTGCAGTTCAGTAGACAGTTGCCTAGAATGGGCATCTAACAATAGGCTATACGACTATCACCTCTATATATCAAACATAATGAATTTCCACTTATGAGAAATATTCCAAACATAAACATTACTGCATATAACACCATGCTCCTTACATAGAATCCTAACCGTACTGCATTCCCACCAAGTCCGGTGAATTTTGCCCACTGTCTCCGAACCATATACTCTGCATGTGGTGTATACAGCTTGTAGCATCTTTCACAGAGCTTCAGCTGTGTGAGTCACCACCTATGTAGGACTTTTAGGCAGTAATCATGAATGGGCATAAACATTTGCAGGGGGTGTACTGTTTTTCACATCTCTTTCCATACTGTATTTACTTATCACCACTTTCATTCTTTAATCCAAATGTGCCTTAACCAAGAAAAGCTCCTCAGAAGTCACAAGCCATAGCTCATGGTAAATCTTTCTAGTGAGTACTTGCTCTTTTCAATCCCACTGAGACAGCTGAATTGATCTGTTGCAGCTGTTGGCATTATGCTTTCTACCTGCTTTGCATTCCTGTAACATTTCTAATTTGTCTGTCATTGTCTAGCCATAAACCCAGGGTTATCCTTTCAAACCTCTTTAGATCTTTTCGTACATCTAGTGTCATCCATCCATAGGTCCTATAGTTTTGAGGTGCTTTGTTTTTACCATTCCAGAAGTCATGCTTTCTTTTCTATATTTTCATATGGGACCACATAACCTGAGGTCAGCCAGGGATAAAAATGCAGAAGAACCTTAAAGTTTAATCATTATTGTTTGAGTGAAATACTCATCAAGGAAAAGACTGAAACTACAACTGTTGTAGTAATTTAGAAAGTATGTAATATATACTGTATACTACTGATATTTCTGGCCTTTAAGTTTTTAAGCTTATATTTATATTTGCTTTCTTGGAAACCTTTATTTTGATTATTTTATGTTGTTTTCATTATGATTCTTATAACAACATTGATAAAACAACACAGTACATTTTTCATATCAGTATAACTACCACAAGTACTATACTAAATGCCATCAGAGCTGTAAAATTATACATAGTTTATAATCCATTTGTTTTTATGTGAAAATAGAAACTTCTTCCAGCCAAATATCTTTATGTCTGTATGTATTATTCCCCTTATAAAACATATAGTTCTTTTAACCAGATTCATGTACCTATTTTTTACAATATAGAGACTTCCCAACTAGCCATTTCTACTCTCTAGCCATAATTGCTTTTGGTATAAAGGCTAAAAATTATCTGAATTATGTCTCCCCTGCAGAGCATCCATCTCCTTTCCTTTTTTCACTCACAAAACTACGTGCTTTCCAAGAGCACTCAACTTTCTTATAAAATATTTCTTCCCAATTTTGAGTAGATGGATTCCATATAATCTGCACTAGTTGGCATGCCGAAAGCATGTATAGAAGTCTTACTTCATTTGATCCACATATCTAGCATTTACTCAAATTTGTTTTCCATTCCTGAACAGTTTATCAACTGTTAAGTAAAAGAAATGTGAAATCTGCATTTCCTTGCCTAGAATAGGTGTCCATTCCCTTACACACTGAATTAATCCATATCTTTCACTTTTCTACAGATAATCTAAAGTTGCTCTCTCTTGTCTCTTTCCAGCTGTTTTTAGAGGTTTCTCCCTTTCTCTGCCATAGCTCTGTATAAATTAATTGCCCCACCATTTTTATACAGAACAGCAAGTTCTCTAAGGAGCAAACTTCCCTTGTTCATCTAAGATTAAACTTTGTATTCTAGTGGGGAATTCCTGAGAACCTGGATACTTGCCACCTTTCATTTTGAGTATTACCCATTACACTTTATCTTCATTTATTGTTTTTCTGTGAGTTCCCTCTTACATGAAGAAATTTGTATTCCAGTACTATCATCCTTAAACAGGTCTTCAAAGTTGTTTAGATGTGTGGTAGAACATTGATACTTACAATATTCCTTAAATGGGTGCCATGGATTTGGTCATGAATTGCATTTATCAAGTAGCACTGCTTTTGGTAATTTTCATTGGTAGTTAAAGTGGTCGAATAATATTACAGCTGAACTTCAACACTTCAGCGGTAATATACTTTCAGTAGTTATCCTCCTTTTTCCATGGTTATTTGACTGTGGAGTTAGTATATTTGTTTTTTGGGAATGGGGTGAAGCCCCTCATGTAAAATCAAGCTTTGTAGTTGTTTCAGGTGATCGCAACTTGTTTACATTTGCCATTACTTCAGTTCAATGTTGTTTTTGCAGATGATACTGATTGCTGGTAAACTTGTTCGACATATTTTCTGTCAAAGTTCATTTGTGATCTAAAGAAATAAACTCCATTAAATACATGTCTAAGCTGACTGGATACTATTCTATTTCTTTTTTTAGTAATTTGTGAATTACTCTTTTCTTGTTTTTTTTTTTTTTTTGCATGCATCCATCACAAATTATTTCTGTTAGGGGATGTTGTTTCTACTGTGAAATAACAATCTGTTTCAGGCTGAATTTTAAATTCTTCATCTCCATACATTTTTTTCTCCCTGTTAATCATATTACATTTCCAAAATTTGAGTTAAATTTCTCTCAATTTCTATTACATTTATGCCATGTGATTTCTCACATT
Organism: Protopterus annectens; assembly: GCF_019279795.1. Taxonomy (NCBI): domain Eukaryota; kingdom Metazoa; phylum Chordata; order Ceratodontiformes; family Protopteridae; genus Protopterus; species Protopterus annectens. Next base: position 1,391,467,829 of record NC_056733.1, on the reverse strand, counting down.
TCCTCTATCCCATCCCTCATCTGCCATTCTCTTAGCTCTAAAGACCACTTTCACTCCATCCCACCCTGCCAGCCAAAGTATTCTATATTATTTTTCATTTTTTCAATATTTTGTTTGACAGTAGTCTACAATTTCATTTTTTGTAGTAGATTTGCATTTATAGTGACCCCACATCCACTGATCTTTTTTCCGTATTTTCTCCCATCTGACTACATAAGTTGACTTAGGAGTGGACTGATATGTATCTCCCTGGGATTCCGAAAGGCTTAGCAAGATGTGGAAGCCTTAGCTCAGAAGATTTGTGCATTGAGATAAGCCTTTTGAATTCAATGATTATTGTCCATAAAGGTTTACTCTTCTTGGGGACTTCTGCACAGAGGGTGGTCTTGTAGGTAAAGCTGCCTGCTAATGCAGCAGTCTGAGACAGTGGCTAATGCTAATTAGCTATGTACTCCTCCCAGAAACAACCATGGCTCCCAATCTGCTCAGCTGAATGATTACTCTAGGAGGAAAACCTGTGCACTGTGCAGTCACTTGTCCACTGTTATGTGAGTACTGACAGGGCAGTCAGTTCAGCAAAGCTGTGTGGGGAAGGAGGTGTTAGTGTGTGGATATGTGTGTGACTGTCTATAGGGGCATGAATGAGGCTGTGTGAATGAGTGTGTGTGTGTGTGTGTGTGTGTGTGTGTGTGTGTGTGTGTGTGTGTGTGTGTGCATGTGTGCGCATGTGTATATGTGTGTTTGTGTGTGTGTGTGTGTGTGTGTGTGTGTGTGTGTGTGTGTGTATGTGTGTGTGTGTGTGTGTGTGTGTGTGTGTGTGTGTGTGTGTGTGTGTGTGTGGTTGCAGTAGGGGTTAGATAGGGATTTGACTGTGTGTGTGTGCGTGTGTGTGTGTGTGTGTGTGTGTGTGTGTGTGTGTGTGTGTGTGTGGTACATGCTGCATGGGTTGCTATTCAGAACATTAGTGGGGTCAGGTCTGACAGCATTAGTGTTCAATCAAAAGCCATGGTGATTAGCTAACAATACATTTTTCTCATTGCAGACATATCTGTCTGTGACATTTTCTCAGTGTTACACTAACTAAATAGCCTCTATCAGGAAATTAGTGTGAATGATGAGCATTTCTTGCAATCCTAGATTTTGTCTCTTATTTTGGCCTTTATTATCTTAGAGATCATTCTGTGCTTTATTAAGAATTCTGGTCTGCTTGTCTGCATCTCTACATTTCCAATGAAAGTGCACAGCTCAGAGTCTTTATGATGCATTCTTCATATGTCCTCCTAGTCCTTAATTCTCATTGCCTCGTTTATCTTTTTTCTGAGCTTGTGATTGGTATTCTTTCTTTCCAAACAATCTATCCTTCTTATCATCTATTGTTAGATTAAAATCTCTTATAACCTGCATAAATCTTTCCTCCACTACTTTGTTCAAAACTTGAAAGATCCACACAAGAAATAGCAGCTTGCCTTCATTTAATGCATGTCCATTTCTGATGACTACTTTATCACTTAGTAAATACCCCTTCCAAACCACTAAATGTCCTTTAATATTCCATACATACTATGGAGTGAATGGTTTTAAACTTTTGTGGAATAGAATTACTGCTCCCACCCCTTGACTTTTGCTCTAGCACTACTACCTGAAACTCTGTATTCCTTAGATTATGAGATCTCTTACCTTTCATTTTGTTTCCTTGAAAGGTATTACATTACCCCTTCACACTTTTGAATTATTTTCCTCTTAATGTGATGGGATTAATAACCATTGTTGCATGTAATAAAGCAGCATCTATTGCCACATTATTGTATTGATGCTCGGGAACCCTTCTGCTCCTTCCCTGCAATTAATAACTTCATCCCCTAAGCAGAAACGATATTCACTTATTTGGCAAACTAAAAAGAGAAAGTCTTCTCTTTGGTAGACTATACCAAGGCTTGTGATAGGCTGCTATACTCCCTACCCCCTCACTGACATACTAAATGGAATATAACCTTATAAGTAATAAGTGCTCTCATGAAATATACTCCATACCTGAAAGATACACTGAACAACTGGAAAACAAATTTGTGCATATTGAACTGACAGATTAATGTTTAATAAAAACAATAATTTAGTTTGTAATTTAAAGAAGCCTGAATGTATATCTGGGTCTGTCAGTTTCTTCCAAACTGCTTCTCTTCACATTAGGTACGGTCAGGTCACATTGAAGATCTATAGTTATCGATTCCTGCCTTTCTTGGATGATAGAAACACAAGCACAGAAACAGAGAGACAGATCATTACAAAGTATCTACTTTCACCCCAAATTAGTTTTCCCTCCCAAGATACAATCAATGACTAAACAAATTTTGGTCCCTTCCAAATGTTTTTTGTTTACATTTGCAAGTGAACGTGTATAAAGAATATGAATATCAGTGCTGTATATAGGTCTACCTTCTTGTGTCACACACCGAATACTGAATGTATAACTTCTGCAATAGGTTAGCAACTTACTGATCAGTATGGGTGTATCACCAAAAAAAACAGCAATATTTAAACACACACTCCAGCAAACCACATGCCCAATAGATAAAACCTAGTACAGACAGAAAAGCTGTGCTAGTGTTGGTTTAAAGCACTCTATTGTGAGTTTCTATATGAGTAAATCATAAATAAATTAGAAATGAATAATTAAGATAAATTGACTGTTAATTAAATAAGTAGACAAATAATTAACTCAAAAAGGAACCTGGTCTTTTGTTGAAGATATAAACTCTGTGCCAAGAGAGAAATTCATGCGTCATCACTTTTGCATGTGCATTACCAAGACAGAATTATACTTTATTTCTCCTGCATGCAAGCATCATGCCATCAGCAATAAGGAAAATAGGAATAACCTACAATATGTATCCAATAAAATCTTGAAGGAGTCATGGGGTAATTGGTGTGGTAAAGAGAGGGGGTAAAAGAACAAGATGAACATGGTGTAAGTGAGGAATTTCACCAACGCATGGGAATCGAAGCCAGGGACAGTGCCATGATGATTTTAAAGTGTAGTATGGTTGCACACACATAACATCCATGTCAGCCTCCATGTGTGCATTCATAAAGACTTGCCAGACATGCACACATTGGAAATACAGCTGGACGTGGATGGCAACTGTCTGCATGTGTGGTGGACAAGTAAGTAGGCCAGACGCTACATGTATCTTGAGAAAGTGCTGCAGGTACTCATGTGGATTCAGCCAAGAAGAAGTAGTCAGGCCTCATCACACTTCCACAGCTTGTAGAACCTCTCTGTCAAGGTCCCCATCCTGCAGCACTGTTAGGTCAATGCCAAGAGGTTTCCCTGCATGTAGCTGATCCTATCATCAGAGCAACTCAACATGAAGTATGCATGTCAGCACTTGCTGGTCTGATCACCCACAATAGCCTTAGGGGACAGTGTATATAACACCTTACAAATATAACTTATATTATGAACAGCAGTAACACAGAGACAGTAGTCCTCCGACAGTTACATTCAAGACAGGGACAATGCTGCAGTTCTTCTCTGTATCTCAAATACAGTAAACAGGCAATACCAAGGGGAAAAACACATATTTCTTTTATTTTCAAATAAAGCAACATGTAGCAGAGAAAATTTCATCGTGTTCTGCTCTAGGCACTGCTATGAAAAATCTCAGTATAGCCCTAAACATGATTCATAACACCTGCTTTCCCACACTTAAATCAATGCATGCCATATAACTAGTATGTGTGCCACTCACCCCTCAACATGCACAAATAATGACTGATAATAGAGTATGAAAAAATAAATTTCTTGATATGTTGAGAAATGCCTGATGTACAGTAAAAGATGACCATGCACCACTCAATATAGCCCACAAGTAACTCTGCAGTGCATTAAGTGTTAATTTTTTGCTTGTTCATGATGTGAATTTCATAACCCATAGTTGTGGATTATGCACCACCTCTTCACCCGTGCACAGATATACCACGCATGAGCCTGCCACAGGGGTTGCAGTACTACTGCCATTGGTGGTTGGAACAATACAGGCAGCTGCACTACCACTATCAGTGACTGGGAGGGGACACATAACTAAAATGGAGAGTGATTACTCAAAAGTACTTATGCTCCTCTTTAGTTAAAGAAGTAATTATGATTAAAAACAGTATTAATAGTTTGCACTTACCGACTAGGTGACCATGAGGAATCCTATTAGGCATGAAGAGGGTGTACAGTGATTTTGTGCAATAAATATGGGAAATGTGGGCACTGACAGGATGCTAGGCAATGCACTAGTAAGGTACCCCCATGTATTGCACACAATCTGGCAGTTGAAAGAATGGCTGCCCTTGCTGTTCTGGAACCAGTTGTATGTGGAAAACACAGATACACATCAAACAGTGAGTATGAATCACTCAAAGGCAGGAAGTGCTCCTAATTTGCATAAGATAATCACAGATTTTTCACACATTCTTCATTCACATTTCATTATTACTCCATTTGCATAAGACTTTCTCAGACTGGTTCAAACACCTAAGTACAGCTACTGTCTTCTGAATTGCTCCTGAGCTGTGCAAATACCCTCCATTCATAAGTGTAATAAACATGAATACTGCCCCAAATATCCTCTAGCAACCTCCTTTCAAATACCGCTAAGTAAAAGTGTCCGTTATATACAAGCTGTAAAGTAACATAGAATATCAAGACTGTACAATGCATAAATGCAGCAATATATTTAAGTCCCCCAAACACATTTGCAGTAATTATTTGCATGGAAAAATACTGAGATATATGGACCTTTCACTAAGCAAAAGCGACTGGCAGCAGCAGCAAGTAAAGCAGACAAAGCAGGAAACAAAATCATTAAGGCGTTATCTTCTCAAAGAAGCAACGTTCCGTCTATATAAATAGACCATGTATTTTATTATGTCCACTTTTTCAAAACTTCATTTTCATTTGTGATTTGAGTATGTCAACATCTGAGGCAGAATTCTAATAACCAAGCCTTGCACGTGTACTTTGAATGTCAAATCCATTCCATGCAATGACTGCATAATTCTCCTTGTTGATGAGTGCTGTGGCAGACCAAACATTTGTTTCCAAGCCTATGACAAATATGTGCGCTATTTTTATGGAATTTATGCTAGACAGTTTTTATTTGCTACTGTAAATCATAAAAAAAATCACAGATTCATCCAGGAATGAAGAGACTTGAGAATTAAGATCAGATGTAGCAAAGTTTTTGGTGCATTGCCAAAACTTGTGTAGCAGAAAAAAAAGCTTGGCATAAGCACTATATCATATTAGAAATTTTCAACTCCAGAAGCCTGAATTTGTTTTAAGTACCACTTTTTATAATGCCAGTTAACAATACGTATGCGGCAATAAAAAGAGTCAAACCTGTCTAACTGAACCTTCTTTGATATTGCCTTTGAATTTTAACTTTTATTATGTGTCCATGGCACCTACTTGCAATTGCTTTTATACTTACTTCTCACATTTTACAACTTTAATCAAATATGGCAAAACTATACGTGTTATTCTGCAACTTTTTCTATGAATGAAGAGTAAGGGGTGCAGTGAGAGACAATGAGAATCACATACAGCTTGATTATTATCTGCCTCAATTCTGTTTTTCACTTCCTTTTCTGTAATGCACATATCAGACCATGCAAACAATACTGAAAGGTGAGTACTGTTTTTTCATATATCGTTGATAATGTACATTACACAAAAGCAAAGAGCTGCTAAAGACCAAACAAGGTGCATGCTGCTGGCATAAGCTAGGCTTCCACAAACTCAGTCTGCATACCATATCTCCCAAACAGGCCTCTCAAATGCCCCTGTTTCTTTCTGCTGAAAAAGAGGCATGTCTACTGACCTCTGATGAAGCTACGTAAACAGTGTTAAAACTACTGTATCCTGGAAAATATCAAGTTTAGAAGAAAATACAAATTTATTCAATAAACAAATGTGGGTGCAAATAACGTTTATCACCTCATTAGCAGTAGTGGGCAGCCAAAACAAATACGAGCATGAACACAAGTATTATGGGACAGAATGCCTCGCTGAAACAAAAGCTGAAAGTAGCAGAAATTAAAGAGCTGATAGTTACTGTGGCCTGAAGCACAAACAGTTCACTGTTAAAGTATCTGTGTTTTTTTTTTTTTTTTTTAAACAAAGGTGGACTGCTTGAAGTTTGTTATGGTGATTTGGACAGTTGAAACACCTTTTGATACTATTTATGGACTGGAGCCCTAAGACTGCACATATTCATATTTGAGTTTTGTCAGCAAACACAGTATTTTGTTAGTAATAACCATTCATAAAGTTTTGCAGTCTAAGTCTCAACATTTCAATAGGGAGCCTCTTCTGCAGTTGAAAATCAGAAACCCCAGTAGTTCTCTTCAATATCAGGTCTACCTACCCCTCCTCAACTCCCCCTGAATAATTCTATTAAGGGTTGGGGTCAGCAAGAAGAACAAGGCATACCAGGTCCACATCATACTGCTGCAGGGAGACTTTTCCTTTATTTTCTCCCTGCCCATGCTTGCCCGGGTAGCACCCTGTAGATGGGGCATAATTCATCTATCTGCCCTGCATTTTGGCATGTCATCCTGCCCACCTTCAGGAAGCACTCGGTTGTTTTCCCAGCCTCTACCAGTTAACAATATGTATTTGGTAATAATGCAGCCCACCCTCCCTCCTCCCCTCCTAGACTGAGCATGCCTGTAATACCCTATCAACACCTCAGATGTCTGAAGCACTAATCAAACTTGGGCAGCTTGGCCATAGTCAGGTCTTATCCCTCTATGTCATGGCACTGACTCCGTATTAGCTACTCATGTTGTTGCCAAGAGTCTAAGATGCCTCATTTTGCACTTAGCATTAACTAACAACAGTATGTGCCTGACAAGACAACTTGGGAGTTCTTTTTTGGTTTGTTTTTACATCTCACCCATTTCAGAACAATTTCTGTCAGCAATACAGAGGATATGCCAGTGCTCAATAACACGTGAAAGGGGGTCCATATCTTTTACAAAGTATTCTTGTAACATGTGATACTAGGCAGGGGTGTCCTTTCCCCTCTTTTGTTATGAATGACTGTAGAGTCCTTGGTGGTAAGATTAAGAGAATGTAAGGAAAGTATAGGACTGCCCCAAGTAAATAATAAACAGGTTCTTTTCATAGTTAATCTGTATGAATGTATTATTCTGTTAATATTCCTAAACGTTTTGGATATTCTACCAAAGATGACTGGTTAATGTATTCCTTTGCAGTGGTAGCAGGCTTGCTAATTCATCTAAGACAATGTCACTGCCCATCGTTTTATGCCCAAAACATGAAATAAGGAATGAGTTTTGGCTTACCTAGGTAGACAGGAATGTGATGTACCTTTGTTTATGGATGTTATCAGACTGCAGACTGCACCATTATTAAAATGAAACACAGTGGGAAATTTAACTGACGTTTGGATATGCATTTGGCACGTTTACAGGCCACATTACTTTCATGAAGCAAAAGCACACTAAGACTAATACCATTTGTTTCACCCAGATATTATAGTCTGTGGAAACGTCTGTACTCCATTATGAGACACAGAAGTAGAAGAAATGGGCTAATGGATTATCTAGAGCTTTATGCCTGGATATCCATTAGGACAAGGTTATCTTTAGGAAGGCTAACTAACACGAAGAAGTCAGTGGGTGGTCTACAATGTCCCCATCTGAGGCTGTATTTGCACATTATACAGTCGAGTACTTTGATGTTCCTGTTAAATGATATACAATGTGCTGGCAGAATCAGCAGGATTTCACAGCGATGCATAAAGGGGATCAGAGAAGGAAGAAATGTGTTGTTAGTGCTTATCTTTTTGCTATAAAACTGATAAATCATCTTGGAAAGGATGCCTCTAGATTCAACATTATGGACAGAATTCTATAAGATACCATACTGGAGTTTAGCTAAATACTTGCTTCTCCAGATTTTGTTTTTTGGAAGATTCTGTTCATAGGGTCATACATGATTACTATGCTAACTGCCTTGAATGGTCATTTTAAGCCTAGCCAATATGTGAAGTCAGTATCAAGCCCTGTACTTTGTGTCTATGAGGTAAAGACCTTAACCATTATGTCAAACCCAACTGTTGCAGCCAGTAAGGGGAGTAAGTAAGAAGGTTTTCAGATGAATGGGTGACTGGTAAATTACAAATTTTGGTCACAGTAAAGTTGATGATGCAAGGACACTTGACTGAAGGGACAAAAATAATTCTGATTGACAAAATATAGACACATTTTCTCTCCTCCCCAGTATACTATATTTTATGATAGATGTAACTGTGAAATATGTTTTCACTTGGCTGCTGTGCATATAGGTGTGATGGCATTGCTATCTCTGATAGGATAATGCATTAATCAAGGAGTTCATGTTGTGCCCAAGAACCAAACATTGAGCTGCATGGTGATCCCCCCTCCTATAATGTCATTTCCTCATTCTGCTTAGTGTTTTAGCCCATGTCTCTATCTATGGAGTTATCCACATGCTATGGGTTAAGGGGCCCTGCAGGTACATTTTGCAGCTGTATAGCATTGCCTTCAGAATGTGTCCTGAGTATGAGAGTTATGGTATTGTTTTCTTCAGTCATTCTGCAGTCTACATCAGTCTTAGGTTCATAGGTTCATACTAGGCTATCTGCCCTAGGGCATTTATAAGCCTAGCCAGAGTGTGTTTGGCTTTCGCCACCCATTTTAAATTAATTTTGCTATGCCCTTTTTCGAGGTTAGTATACTGTGCCTCTGTCTAACAGTGACACAGAAGTGATACTTGGGGTAAACCTATGATCTCCCATCCACTCATCAAGATTTCTCTTGAAGAGAGTCAATGAGGGACTCTGCCTAACCTGGACTGGGATTTTATTCCAGAGTGAAGGGAACCTCTGAGTTATGAATCTGCCCCTCCAGCATGTCCAATTTATTTCAGTGCTGAGGTTCAAGTCTCTCGAGCACGTAGCTCGATGGGATTTGGATTTTCTGAGGTGCAGCATGTCCATTAATTCCGGGTTGGACATGGCTTTATACGTCAGGCACAGATCGCCTCTGAGCAGGCGGTATGCCACTGAGTAGAGCTGGAGTTTCTTTAACCGGGTAGCATATGTCATCTGTTTGAGCCCTTTGATCCTCTTGGTGAGGTACTTTTGGGGTCTTTCCAGTTGCTGCAGGTGTCTGGTAAGGTACATCCCAAAAGGGGCACTGTACTCTATTATGGGCCTGATGAGGGATGAGTAAAGAGGCACGATGACCTCCCCGATCTAGATGTGAATCCCTTCATGATTAGGTGGGCTATATAAAATGTTTTTCTAACCACTTTGGCCACGTGGTTGTCAAATGAGAGATTGCTATCAACTTGGGTTCCCAGGTCCCTAATTATTTCTTCTGTACTTAATGGATTATCACCTATGTGGTCATTTGTGGGCACTTTGTTTTTGCCAAAGGGGATGACTATACACTTTTTGGCGTTTAGCTTGAGGCCATGGCTCTGGCACCAGTTGCCTGTTTCTATGAGGCCCTTTTGGAGGATGCTTGTGTAGGCTGGAGAGTCGATTATGGTGCCCAGTTTGCAGTCATCTGCAAACTTGGTCAGCCACAGTCCTTCCGTGTTGGCCTGTACCTCCGAGAAATATATACCGAACAAGAGAGGTCGCAGGACTGAGCCTTGTGGGACACCACTTGTAACTGGTTTGGAGTTTGACATGGCTCCAGCAATTCTAACCATGTGAGTTCTGTCCTTGAGCCAGTTTGCAACCCATCTAGTGACATAGGGGTTTATATTTAAGCTGGTGAGCTTATCTATAATGCCCGAGTGGGGTATTGTATCGAAGGCTTTTGCGAGGTCCAGGTAGGCTGTGTGGACCACCTTCCCCTCATCAATGGCCTTGGTGACTGTTTCAAAGAAATCGACCAGGTTTAAGAGGCAGGATCTGCCTGTAACAAAGCCAAACTGGGTAGGATCCAGTGTCTGTATGTCCCCAATATCTTTATTTATGAGGTGCATGATGATCATTTCCATAGCTTTGCAGACCAAGCTAGTCAGGCTTATGGGGCGATAATTTCCAGGATCTGTTGAGGCACCACCTTTGTGGAGATGGACCACTGTTGCTGTACGCCACTCTTTGGGTACATATCCTGTAGTAAGGCTGAGATTGAACAGTAGTTTTATGTTTGGGTTTAGCTCTTCTTGGAGTTCATGTAGGACGCAACCCAGGACACCATCTGGTCCCATTGATGCTGTGTTTTTTGCTTTGGAGAGGGCGGCTCTTACCTGAGCATCTGAGATGTCAGGGGGCAGCACTCTGCTGGGATAGATATTTGCCCTTTTGGTGGGGGGGGGGGAGAAGTTTGTGCTGAACCTGTCAGCTAGGATGTTGGCAATGTCTGTGGGTTCGGTGTATTTTTTGTAATTTTGGACTAATTCTGAGCATATCTGGGAATTCCCACCCAGGTTCCTAACATAACTAAAGAAAGCCTTGTGATTACCTTTAGTGTCCTGTGCAATTTTTTCTCAAAGCTGGCCTTAGACGATTTTATGAGTGCCCGTAGTGTTTTGCTAATACTGATCAGAGATGCCTTCCCTTTTTGGGATTTTGCTCTATCATGTAGTAATTTAGTAATTTTTACTAATTGACTTATTGGTTAATTGTTACTAATTGACTTATTGGTTTAATTGTTACTAATTGACTTATTGATTAATTGTTACTAATTGACTTATTGGTTTAATTGTTACTAATTGACTTATTGGTCAGGGTATAAAAGGAGTGTATGTATCCTTATGATTCATCTGATGAAGTTTGATTTTACAGACGAAAACACGTGTGTTAAGAGCTTTAATGTTCGAGTGCAGCGTGATTTATGTTTTTGTCCAGTGCAATGTGGTTTGAATAAAACAGGTTTGAGTCAATATTTTCCGCTCTCCGCTCTTCTTTTTGGATTCGTTTGGTTCTGAATTTTGGAGTTTTTCTTACCACCACTTTTTCTGGCTATCATGTAGTAGCTTACTCCTTCTATTGTATAGTTTGTTTATGGCTGGGGTCCACCATACAGGACATCTGCCTTTGGAGGATTGGGTCTTGGTTTTATTTGGGATTGCATGATCCATGCATTCCTGAAGGTGTTCATAGAATGCGTTTATAAAGGATTCTGCGGTCTGGGCCATATTTTTCACAGGCCCAGGGGCATTGAAGGATTCCACCTCGGTTTTGAGGAGTGTGAAACTTGCTTTAGAGAAGTTTTTCACTGTAGTTTTCTGGGCAGGGGGTGGGGTTCGGATGTGAATATCCAGTGAGATTAGTTTATGGTCTGATCTTACCAGTGAGGGATACACTTCTGGTCTGGAGCATAGAGTCCCCATGTTGGTGATGATCATGTCCAGTATGTTTTCCCCTCTTGTGGGAGTGGTAACAAGTTGTTCCATAGCATTTGAGTTTATAAATTCTAGGAACCTTTGGGTTAGGGTGTTGGAGCTAGAGTAATGCTCCCAGTCTATGTTTGGGTAGTTGAAGTCGCCCAATATAATGGTGTTTGGAGAGACCTTCATATTTTCCAGTGTTCTCAGGAAGGCCGAGTGGGGTTCCTGGGTTTGGGAGGGTAGTCTGTAGCAGGCTATAAACTGGAAGGCAGTTTTACCCACTGTTAGTTGCACATGGATAGTCTCTGATGCTTCGTGCTGTGCCACCAACCTGGAGGTGTGGGTATCTTTGTCGAATATTGATACTCCCCCTCCTTCTGTGGTTCGGTCCAAGTTTTGGGGCCAAAAATCATGGTATGAGGTATAACCTGGTAGTGCTGGGGTGCTCTCGGGAGCCTTGAACCAGGTTTCTGTTACTGCACAGATATCAATGTTCTCCATGCTAAGGAGAGTTTCGAGTGCGTGCATCTTGAGGTTTAGACTTCTGGCGTTGAGAAGCATTACTCTTAGTTTCTTATCCCTTGTGATACCTATGGAGGTGAGTTTGTCTTTTGAGCCTTGCCTAAAAAAGGCACTATGGGGGTAGCAAGAGCCTTTGCCAATATCCAAAAGCCCAGGTGTGACAGGTGCAAGCCGTCACTAGCGAAGCATCGTGGTTTGTCAAGCATGTCATCCCAGGCTGACCGGCATTGGATCCCCTTTGAATGACACCAATACTTAAGCCAATTGTTGAAATTGATCATCTTATCTTCATATTGTGGCATCATTCTTGGTGAGGGTAAGATGCTACTCAAGGTCAGGGTCATACCGGCCTGCGCTACATGCTCAGAGGGCTCCTCTATGTCTTTTTTCATGTAGTCCAGGGAGGTACATCTCAGGTCATTCACACCAGCATGGACAATGACTGAGTCATATTTGTACTTGCCTTGGAGTGACCTGAGTGCTTGTGTTATGTGGCGGATCCTAGCGCCTGACAGGCAGCTCACCATGACCTTCTCCTTGTTCAGCCTGGTGAGCGGGACGTCAGTGTGCCTGACAATAGAGTCACCTATTACAAGTGTATCAGGTGTGTTGTTTAGCCTTAAGGGCTGTGACTGCTCGGCACAATGGCTTTGTGAGCTATGTGTTGCATGTGTTTTGTTTTGGGGTAGCGGTTACTTGGGTGTCTGCTTTGGAGGTCTCTGCTGCTTAGGCAGATTTTTATTTAGAGCCTCCGAATATGTTTTTGTGTGTTTATGTGTTTGGTTTGCTGTCGTGATAGGTCTATGTGAGACTGGAATTGTAGTGAGTGTGGTTTCCTTCTCCTCCTGACTGGTTACGCCAGTACTGAGTTGAGAGAGCTTAGCCTCCAGTTTGCTATATGGTTGCATCTCTCACATGTGTTGGAATTTGTTGGGAGGAGGAGAGGGTTGTCTGTGTACATGAGGCAGTTGTAACATTGCCTCAAGATTCCCAGATTCACCAGCTGGACCAGAGAGGAGATTGACAACTGACCTTTGGACATGCTAGAATAGTATTGGGAATTCCTTTATAATTGAAAAAAGGGCCAATGGGGAACAAGGTACACAAGGGGAGTTTGTGAGGGTGTAGTGCTTGTAATTTTTTAGTGCTGACTTATATAATTGCTTTAGTGAGTAAGTGCCAGGTAACTTAAGTGCAATGTGTTACAGGTAACTTAAATGCAAAAACTACAAACAGTAACTTTCTTTCAAGTAAAACAAGGAAATAAGTACAGTAAGCAATGCAGATATCACTAGGGATCCACAGAAGTGCTGAAAAGCCATGTTTTAGGTGGAATTAGCATTTCAGGAAAATAACAAGCAAACAAACAACAAGCATACAAACAAAGCTAGATTCAGCAAACATGGGATGTGATTGTTTCTGATGCTGGCTTTGTAGAGAAATATGTCAAGATGTAATTAATCTGACCCATGACAAGAGGAATGATTTTACATTAAGTTAGGATGATCACACTTAACATGAATTGTCTGTACAATTTGATCTGCACCCGATGTTGATGGCATGCCTAAAGATGAAACATGTAAGGGTAATATGTACACAGTTATCATGGTAACTATATGTTCATAAGTTCATAGATTCATAGGTAGGTACTAGGCTATCTTCCCGAGGGCATTTATAAGCCTATCCAGAGTGTGTCGGCTTTTGCTGCCCCATTGATTAATTAACTGATCCTCTGTCAAGCAGAGCCAATTAAGTGATTCCCAGGGGTGTATTTTCTGTTACCCATCCACTCGTCAAGGTTTCTGTTGAAGAGTGTTAGTGAGGGGCTCTGCCTAATGTAGTTTGGAATTTTGTTCCAAAGAATGGGGAGTCTCTGTGACAGGAATCTATCCCTCCAGCATGTTCTATTTATTGTTGTGGCGAGGTTTAGCTCACTAGAACGCGTGGCTCAGAGTGGCTTGGATTTCTTTAGGTGGCGCATGTTCATCATTTCTGAGTTGGACATGGCTTTGTAAGTCAGGCAGAGATCACCTCTGACTAAGCAATATGCCACTGAGTACAGCCGGAGTTTTTTCAGTTGGGCTGCATAGGACATATGTTTGAGGCCAGTAATCCTCTTGGTGAGGTACTTTTGTGGTCTCTCCAGCTGTTGGAAGTGTTTTGTGAGGTACATTCCAAATGAGGCATTGTACTCTATGATGGGTCTGATGAGTGATGAGTAGAGGGGCACTATAACCTCTTTACTTCTAGATGCGAACCCTTTAGTAATTAGATGGGCCACATAGAAGGATTTCCTAACTACTTTGGCAATATGATTGTCAAAGGAGAGATTACTATCTACCTGGGTCCCCAGATCTCTTATTACCTCTTCTGTATTAAGGGGGCTGCCACCTATGTGGTAATTCATGGGTGTTTTGTTTTTCCCAAACAGGATGAATGTGCATTTTTTGGCATTTAGCTTGAGGCCATGACTTTGACACCAGGTGTCCATCTCAGTAAGGCCCTTTTGGAGGATGTCCATGTCAGCCAGAGAGTCAATTATGGCTCCCAGTTTGCAGTCATCAGCGAACTTGGTTAGCCATAGTCCTCTTGTGTTTGCCTGTACTTCTGAGAAGTATATGCCAAACAGTAGGGGTCCCAGGACTGAGCCTTGTGGGACATCACTTGTGATTGGTTTAGAGTCGGACCTGGAGCCCACTATTCTTACCATGTGAGTTCTGTCTGTAAGCCAGTTGGTAACCCATCTTGTGACATAGGGGTTTATGTTCAGGCTGGTGAGTTTTTCCATAATACCCGAGTGGGGAATGGTGTCGAAAGCCTTGGCGAGATCAAGGTAGGCTGTGTGAACAACCTTTCCCTCGTATATGGCCTTGGTGACTGCCTCGAAGAAGTCAACCAGGTTTAGTAGGCATGATCTGCCCTTAACAAAGCTGAACTGGGTCAGGTCAAGTGTTTGGAGGTTCCCATTGTCTTTGTTAATAAGTTCCATGATGATGCGCTCCATAGCCTTGCAGACCAGGCTAGTCAGGCGTATGGGGTGATAGTTACCAGGGTCAGTTGTGGCCCCTCTTTTGTGGAGTGGAATAACCATTGCTGTGTGCCATTCGATGGGCATGTAGCTTGTGGAGAGGCTGAGGTTGAACAGTGTGTTTAGGTGGGGGGTTGGTTCGTTCTGTAGTTCGTGCAAGACGCAGCCTGGGACATCATCTGGTCCCATTGATACTGTGTTTTTGGCTTTTTGAAAGGGCTATTTTCACCTGTGTGTCTGTGATTTCCGTGACACTACACCTTTCTGGTATTGTTGTGGGCCCTTTTGGGGGTGGGGGGGTGAAGTTTGCACTGAATCTATCTGCCAGGATGTTGGCAATATCAGTAGGTTCAGTATATTTTGTGCTATGTCATTATGACATATAATAATGTCATCATAACGTAATGAAATCAGCCACACACTAAATTTCCACACCATGTCATTTGTGGTTGTTGTAGGGGTCTGAAAGTATTGGTGTCCACAGCACCTCTCATGATTCCAGCAGCATCCTCCTCTGTATCAAAGTTATCATAGAGAAAATTTACTGCTCATCTGACATTAGCGGTCAGTGTGTGGAAAGGTCACCACCTACGCTGTACATTCAATTGCATTCTGCCTCAGTTTTATTCTGGCATTTCCCACCATGTCATTTGTTCTTTTCTTACACTGGGTCAAGGCGCTGTTCCTTCCACTATATTATTTATGGCAGCCACAACCTGATTCCATTTTCCAAATCTCTCTGTCCATTTTGACTTTACTTTTCCAAAAAGATGTTTGTTGTATGTTCTCGCAGTGTCCGTGATGATGTGATTCTCATCAGGATTGAAGTTGTCTCTCCTGTGCCTTATTTCCAATTGATGCTGCAGCATTTTCTATTCTGCAGTATTAGGCCAAACTTAGACCTGCCTCACTCATAGGATATTTTAAATAATTATGGATCAGGAAGAATTAATTCTGAGTTATGAGTTTGTCTTTTCTTGGCATTACTGTATGTGTTGTGTTCTTTTTCCGAAGTAGTAAGCTATAGGTGTTTATTGTGAGGGTATGGTATAGCATTCATTAAGTAATAGCTCACATATGGCAATCCTTAGTTAAATAAACATGGCCTGAGTTATGGTCATGGGCATTAGCATTACCCATTGCTAGAGACCATTGTCTGCAGTAAAACACACGAGAGATGTAGACTGAAACTGACACTTTACAAATTCTTAATCAGTGAGTAGTCAGACAAATATAATGTAATGTCATTTTTATCAGTAAATACAGGCCAGTGTTGAACAGGTCATACTAAATTACACTGATAACTGCCTTTACCTAATAACTCCAGGTTATCCTTGCATTTAATAAAGTTTTGTAGCTAGTTTACACTTTTCATTGACTGTGACAGAAGTGCTGAGCCCAGTGCTGATTACAATGGTGGATAGATATAGGCTGGCATAATTTAGGACTGATTTTAGAAGTTCTTGCAAGTGAGGCTTAGTCATGTTGAGCTCTATGCATCGAATCACAGAGCACATTTGCTCTTGTAGGTGTAACTTCTTTCAGCTTGTCATGGGTGAGCTACTCTCTGCTCATGCATGAGCGAAAGTGCCATTTGCACCTTGGTTGAACTTTAGCACGTTATACCTTGTGCAGGGCATGTTTGCTTTCATGTTGCTGCCTGCAACCAGATCAGTCTTTAAGGTTTTAGTAATTGTCAGCTGAATTTATGTCCCTGTACATTTCCTACCACAGGGACACTGCATTATGTTACATAACTTTACAAGTGAAACATTCCCCTAGATTTTCATTTAGAAATTATGTGACCTCCCTATTACTTCTACAGGAAACAGTTTCTGTCAACACTGTAGAAAACATATGGATCAAAAAGAGAATATTACATTCAATAAAGGTTCTGAAAAAAAACACCCATTTGCAGTATATGTAAAAAAACATTTGTAGTATATGTGAATCTGGCCTGCCATGGTAAATATCAACACTCTTCCACTGTTATCATTTCAATAGATTGCAACCCTATATGGGTGTATGGGGTGGGCAGATTGAGGTTCCAAAGTATTACAAAAGCATTTGAAGAACAATAATTTTATAATCTTCAAAAAAAAAAAAATACAAAAACATCTTCAGTTAAATAACTATACCAAACTAGACATAATGTGAAAACAATGACAATGATTTGTTATTTAGAGAAATTTTAGTAACTTTATAGAGAAATTAAAGGTAAGTTAGTATAATACAAGCAGGAGCTGCAATATGAAGTGAGAGAAAAAAACAGAATTATAGCTTGTTTAGAAAGAGAGTTAGGGGAGAGAAATAGACTGAAGTAATGAAATGAATAAAGAGGGGAGGGTAAGGCAGTGTAAGGTATGAATAGGTACTTGTTTATATTTAGGGCTGAGGTTGAGCAAGAACAGAGCTACATTTTGGCTAGGAAGTCATTTAGAATGATTTAAAGGACTGGAGAAGGGATATTAACCTGATGGAAACAGGTAAGGCATTCCAGGTCTTAGTATGAGTACCCATGCTCAACAGAATTAATTGATTTGAGGACAGACAGGAACTTCTAGTCATTGCATCACAATGGTTGATTGGGAATAGAATGGTATTTAGTGCTGAACAAGCAGATGGATGCTGGATTATTTTATAGGCGGTAAGAAGCTGTGTATATGTTGGCTAATGGGGTAGTTCTAATTTAAGGTTTTTAGTGTTACACAGTAGTGGGTTCTGAAAGAGTTATTTTGCTGCAGATTTAGCCACTTTATTATAGCATTGTTCAAGTGATGCCTGGAGGTTAGTAAAGATGGAAATGCTATAAAGAAGCGAGAGCAGGAGGTTAGTAGCGGCAAGTGCCGTTTTAGTTGCATCGGTGAAAAAGTTTTTGGCTATGTAAAGCATCCCTATTTCTTGGTAATTTTTTCGGCAAATTTGTAAACACAGGTCAAATTTAAGATTATCATCCACTATCATTCCTAATAAATGGCTATGAGAAGTTACTTCAGTGGTTTTAAGTATTAGGAGAGAGGATTTGAAATATGTTTTTTTCATGAGAGAGAGAGAGAGATTTGGGAAGAAAATGAAGTCATTTTTTTAGGTTGAGCACGATTTGTGAATTAAAGTTTCCTGAGTAATTTTTTGGAGATGTGCCAGTTTGTCTAAATGCTGAAGAAAATAAAACAATATAACTTTTATAACATTATAAATATGGTGCCATTGATTAATGTATTATCACATTTAATATGGTCATAGACTATCATAGTCGAATCATTAGTAAATAGTCAGTACATAAAATAAGTGAAGTTAATGTAAAGGTAATTAGAGTCGCCAGTGAGTTAGAAAGAAATGTAGCATGTCAATAACGACTTCTTTTGTAGTGAAAGCACTACCTGTCAGTAAAACAGTATCACTCGTTATGCACTGGTGCAATACTTCACTGCAGATTGGTGATTTTGTAATTAAATCCATTATCCATTCATATCACACAAGAAGCAGTAATAACAGTTACCACAAAGAACTACTTGTTAAAATTCAGTCATTCTGTTAGTACCAGCAAGATATGTAATATTGCTTAATGGCACTTTCTGATTCAATGATAAAATGCTTAATTTTCTTGTTATTAAAATAAATGCAGTAGCTTCATAACACTTATAAGTCTATTTATTGTCACCATTTCTTTCTCCCTTTTATATTTTTTTATGCAAGTAGCTCAGCCACAAGCCTCATAGTATGTGTGTATGATATATATATATATATATATATATATATATATATATATATATATATATATATATATATATATATATATATATATATATGAATAACTACACAGGGTTCTACTCATTTTTCCCACTTCAGATGTGTGAGACTGTTGAGGTCATTTCAAATTGCTGAGGTATTCTTAAAACACTGACGCCAGTTCTCACTTTCCATATTTAAAAACAGGCATGGCAGGGCTATTTGTATAATATCATTATGCACATGGTACGTGTCAGAGTATGAATATCACCTTTTGGCTAACATTTTAGAAACTAAATTTTAATTAGTGATATCAAAGTTAAAGGTAGAACAATGTTCTTCCTAAACAAATATTACTTTAGCAAGCATTGTAGAATTGTAAAGCATGTAAGAGTAATGAAATCACATGTAGGTATAGTTCTGATTATTTTAAATGAATTAGCATTTATGGCTAAAATATGCATTATTGTAAATATTTTGTCTTTTTTTTCCAAAATATACACCTTCCACCTTTCACCATCATAAACCTGGGCCAGATTTAGAAAATGTTATACCTAACTTTGTGGGAACATGGGTGAAATTCTTGGCTAGGCTTATAAGGGCCTTTGGGCCAAAAGCCTAGTATCGAACCTATGAACCTAATAGTAAGGGGTAGTTCCTGTGTTAAGTAGAAGGGAAGCGCTTGCTCCTGATCTGTAGAAATGTACTGTTGCTCAATAAACCCTGCTAGGCATCCATTCCATTCAGAAAACTAATAATGGTTGCTGAGCAATGGCCTACAATGAAATGCCCAAGTTATGGTAGACTGTGAAAAGAAAAACAGAAATTAGCAACATGGGTTATGAGCAGAGGAATCCTAAGGTAGTATTGCTTGCTGCTTTTTATATATGAAAAGTGATATTAATTCAGACAAATGAAACCCTGTTACCTCATGCTCTTCTAGGCAGAAAGTTAATATTCTTGCTTCCTGAAGTCTTCTAATCCAGAAAACGTTTGGCCTTTGAGAAGTTTTTCTCCCAAATCCTTTCTCTGTTACAAAATTACATCTCAAACAATTTGCATTATCTCATAAATGATGGAAGCTACAAAAATATAATGTACAAAAATTGTTAGATGATAAGCTGCATACTAGTGTTAGTATCAAAAATCTGACCATGACACTGAATTTATATTGTGAATTCATTAAAGAAGTTGTCTTTTTCCTGCAAAAGTGTATTAATGTTATAGACAAAAAAAGAAGATTATATTTCTGTACCTAAGCAAGGTAGACCCAGTACATCAACAAATAATCAGTTTTTTCAAGAGCTTTCCAATGTTGTTGTGTCTTTCGGCTTTTCCCGGTTAGAGGTCGCCACAGCGGATCTCCAGTCCGCTAATGATTGGCAGTTGATTTTTACATGCCGAGTTACCAGCCCTGATGCACAACCTTCAACGAAGGTACATCCATTCACACATGTCTCCACACAGAAGATGCTCTAGCTGAGAATCGAACCCGACAGCTTCTTACTGTGAGGCGACAACGTTACTGCAGCACCACCACCGCGGGTTTTCAAGAGCTTTCCAATAATGTATGAAAATACTCGATAGCCAATTTTTGTTTTGTAATATTACTCAAGCAATACAAATTGTGCATGCCATATTTTCACACTGTTTCAGCACAACAACATTAAACTTCAAAGCCATGCATGTTAGTGACAACTGTGAGTGCCAAAATTGTGTTCCTTAATGTTGTGTATAAGATGGTAACATTTGTTCACCTGTAGGCCACATAGTTTTTACATTAGTAATACTGTTATGAAAATATAATTTAATATTTATAATTGCTTTACCAAGCAAATGTATGCATACATATCTGTCATCTGTCATATTAAAAATCATGTTATAATGTCAGTTTAAACTAACAACCACATCTTTTTTTTATTGAATAACTTTTTAGTGAGTATTTTTCTTATAGAGAATGCAAAATAGAAAGAATAACAGGTCATAAAATATATGAAACAGTTGATGTTACATAGTGCTTAACGTTTAGCAAGTTATTTAAACTAGGTATTATACATTTCTACTACAGAAATACAAACAAGCTAAGATTACACTTTGGATTACTATGAAGCTATGCTATGTTATGTCATAGAACATTGTTATATTATAACAGTTCACTTGTATATTCTGGTTACAAATGAGAGTATAACTGGAGGTGCAACATCAACATACCTAACGTTAACAGTCTACTCTACTGTACTCTATATACATATGTACAAGAATGTCACCTTAGTTAGTTGTGTTAGTACTCTCATCTCAGACTTGTGTTTACTATCTATGCGTAATTAACATTATTTGCTATTTATAATAAAATATCAATTAATGTTTCCAGTAGCTCTGATAATATGTTTGGATATTTTGGCTTTTTGTATAAAGCTTCTTAGCCAAAATATGTTTTTTGGCCATGTTCTTGCATTCTGACCATGATAGTTTGGATCTGTCCAACCAGTTTTTTGCTATATAAAATTTTAATAAGGTGCATAGTGTTATTGTTATGTGTTTGGAAAAACTGTTATTCTTACTTTTGAGTATATGCAGTATTGCTGTCTCCCAGGACAAAGTGAATTTTGAATAACCTGAGCACCATATTTTATAAACTGTTTTGCAGCTCCAGAATATGTGGAAGATGTTAGCCTCTTTATTAGGGCAAAAAAGAAACTAAAAACACATCTTGCATGTGTCACCACAAACATGACTGTATCACTCTCTCTTTCTATATAGCTAATGCAAATAAGGAAAATATATATTTTTCATTTTTTGCAAATACTCTTTAATAAAAATAGCTCTCGTTTTTTACTATGCATTCCCAGCAAGTTATGTTAGCTTTTATATGGCATCTCAGTCTCTCATGCACAGCCACCATTTATGTGATATTAGACTCAGTTTTAGAATATTATTAATATTAATACAGTGTATCTCAAATATTTATGTCTGTGTTTGTCTTACCAAAATGATCCTAGTGATGTCTTCTTCACCCTCTGCTTCTATATACCCTCTGCCATGAAAGTATTATATACATTGTTGTTATATTAATGTAAATATGTAAAATATTTCATATTTTTTATAAGTGCTTGCAAACAGTCTTCGTTAATTCAAGGCCTGCACATCCCATGTGATGTTTTCACTGAGGGTACTTACCATTTCAGGTCAGTATACAAATGCCACCTTACTTCCTAACTCACAGCCTACTTGTCATAAGATAATATTGTCAATGTTAGAATAATGTTAATATTAATATAGCATACCTCAAGTAAATAGTTGCATTTTTGCTGTTTTTCTCTTTCCCAGGTATGTTTACTAATATTGTTTTCTAATATTTACTGCTTGCATAGGTTCCCTAACAGGGGTATATCACACTCTATTTCAACTTTATTAATGCAAATATGGACAATATTCTATAATTTTATAACCTTCAACTACTCTTCATCACTCAGGGCCTACATATCCACTTACAAATATCACTTTGCTTCCTAACACACAACATATTATTCAACAGAAATTAGCCTGAATAAAATTACAATTAAATGCATACAGAGAATTAATATTAATAAAGTTTACATGAAATAAATAGTTATATACCTGAATGTTTCTTTTACTCAGATGTTTTGGTATAATTTTTTCTAACATCCACTGCTTCTATAGGCTTCCCCTACCATGACAGTATTGCAATCTATTTTTGCTTTGTTAAAGTAAATATTTAATTTTCATACCCTTTGCAAACTCTTTTCAGTTATTGAAGCCCTGTACATCTGGCAACATTCCCCTGGATTTACTACTCTTCCATGCAGGACTAGCTTAGTCCTGCAAGGAAGTGGCCCTTTAGGAGCAGGACGGCAGCACGCCATGCATATTAATGAAGGCGCACTGCCTGAGCTCCTAATCTTACATGGAGAGTGTAAGAGTGCAGGGGGCATGTCTGATAGCAGAGCTCTCAGAATGTACACCCCCCCGCAATGAAGAACAGCAGAAATCCCAGACGAATGAGCGAGACTGCTCATAGGTGTTCGCATACCTCCAGCAACATTCCCCCACTTGTACAACAGCAATAGTAAATACACAATATAAATATACCATTTTTTATTTTTATGAAACAGATTAAATTTAACCGTAGGTGTGCGGGTTTGCCCATCCCTTAGCTACGGTTAATGCGGCTTAAATGGCTGAAGAGGATAACAAGGAAGATATATGCATATGAAGCAGTATAGCAATAGTGTAGTAGGCAAAGCATTAACCTTTTTCGAGCAGGCATTCCCGGTTCGAGTCCCACTGCAGCACATTCCATTTTCCATGTTAAATCACATTATGACCAATATTTTAGTTGCATATCCAACTAAATAACATATATTTGT
Organism: Protopterus annectens; assembly: GCF_019279795.1. Classification (NCBI taxonomy): domain Eukaryota; kingdom Metazoa; phylum Chordata; order Ceratodontiformes; family Protopteridae; genus Protopterus; species Protopterus annectens. The sequence continues at coordinate 1,391,444,773 of NC_056733.1, read as the reverse complement.
GAACTGGAGTACTGCATTAAACGCAGATGTGAGGTGTCGGTGTCATAATGTTGCAAAGTCCATAGATAATCACATGTGCCCCATACAGTATATGTACACAGGAATCATGAATACAAATGGAAGGTAAAATGTGTAATGAATGATAACTCCATACAGCTTCCAAATCCCCCACCTTCCCAAGAACCACTAGACATTACTGTCTAAATTAGTGCAGTGGTAAATAAGAGTAAGCACTAGTAAGCAAGCATAAGTAGTATTAAGCAGTAGTAAGCGGGAGTAAGCATATGTAAGCACTAGTAAGTGGGTTTAAGCCTGTTTGCATGGGGGTAAGCAATGCGCACACAGATTAAGAAATATTGAAGCTAACTCTCTGTAAGCATATTTAACTGGAGGTTAGCATTGCTTACCCTCATGCAAACCCACTTACACGTGCTTAAAAGTGCCTTAATCACTCTGTATCCAACAGCCGCTGTTCTGCCCAGCAACAAAATGAACAGCTTTGCAGGTCTTGAACCCAGGACCCTATACACTATAGTCACAGTAGTTAACCACCAATGCATTACAGCAGTACATAAGTGGGAGGTATCACCAAAAAACCCTCACTACAGCAAAATCAAGCTGAACATGTGAAAGGAATCAGTATACAGTCATATGTTCTATAACCTACTACATAACATAAATATGTGAACAGGAGTACTGAAGTAAGGCCAGATGTGATGTGTAAATGTAATAGAGTGCTGAAGTCCCCTACTAAACACAAGGACCCCATACAGTGTACGTACACATGAATCATAGATACCAGACATATATATAAGATGTAAAGAATAATAAATCAATGCCAAAAAGCAAATATAATGCAAAGTCAATTTTAAGCAATGCTAAGCATTGCACAAGCCAGCTTAGGAGGTGTACGCAATGTGTAGGCCAGCTAACTCAATGTGCCCAGTGGTATACCCCTTTAAACAATGCCAAACTTAGGTAAGCAGGTTTGTCCATAGCTTAGCTTTTTCAAATCCAGCCAATCACAGCAAAGTGTGGGAATTCGGCCCTATTTAAACCCAACAGGTGGGAATACATCTCATAATTGGTTGTAGCTTCCTCTTGCAGGCACCATGACAGAAAGGGGAGAGGGAGTGCGCTTCCGGGCACAACGTTGGGGCATCCAGGAGTCCATAGTCATGGCAGGACTCCTTGTCAAAGACCATGAGCAGAGACTGCTGCAGGGCCAGTACCAGGGTTCCCAATATAAGATGGAAGCCTGGGACTGTCTCGCCTGTGACCTCACCAGTGCCACTGGCATACCCCGAACTGGTGAGCAGGTCAGGCATCACTATGCTGACCTGAAGCGGCGAAAGGGGGATCTCTTAGATCAGTGGATCCAAGAGGCTAGGACAACAGGGGAGGTCCCAGCTGTGTGTAAGTATCACTGCACTACCTGTTTAATAATTGCCAGCTCATGTATATTATGGATAGCTATGGCTACATATTCCTCTTATATCCTTCAAAGTGGCAGGTGAGCGGGCCGTTAAGCAGGAGGCCTATGGCTGTTGCCTGGAAAGGTTGCGATGTGAGGCAGGTTAGTAATACTCTTGCATGTACTGTCACAGGAAATAAATCTAAAAGTATTAGTAAATTAATTGCCAGTATAAAATCTGTATTGTTTAAGACAAGTACTGCATACACCGGAGAATATGGCAAGAAGAGTCTCATATAGTTTGTATGTAAATAAAAGCATAATAGCCTGACAATAAATGTCTAACTGCTGGACTGCATGTGTATACTCTGGTATCATATGGTAATGTAGATTTGCAATCACTTAATAGTACTGTTTTATTAAGCGCTGTTATCCACACTGTGCAACATAAATAGAATGTGTAGGAATGTCTGTATATGACTGGTTTAATCCTCAAAGTTCACTTAGTAGAACTGAGAGACACATAGACAGAAAACAGTGAAAAGGCAGACAACAAAATCCAAATAGCACACACAACTGAGATGTGAACTATTGTATTTTTAGCACACACAGCCATTGTTTGAATACTGGGAGAGGTAGTAGTCTGCATACAGAATCAGACCCCACAACTGTCCAGAATGTCCAGTAAATTGGCCCATATCTGCTGCCTGTCACCCTGTCCCTCTGGGAAATCAATGGGATGATCCCAGATGTATAGGCAGCAAACAGGAAATACAACTGATTGTCACACATCTATGAGAACATAGCTGGCACACTAGCAACTCCCCAAAATCTTATGAGAGTAATAAGCCATGTATGTCCCATTTACACCCCCATGTTGTCAAGCTGTGACCGGAGTGTGTACAGTAACAAAGTGAGATGTATGTGCATAATAGTAATGTGGATTCTGGTATTGTGTGGCAACATTCAGGTAGTGCTAACAAACAATGCTCCTACAGGTCTGTCAAATATGAACACTGTGCCCAGAAATAAAAGAATGATACCCTGTACTGGTACTGTTTACTTTGGTATTGTATGGCATTGTGACTGATGCAGTTGCTCTGAATAGTAAAGTATCACTCATCACTGTCACCCACACTGTGCTACATAGTATAACTGTCTAGGAAATCCTGTATAAGAGTGTTGTAATACAAGGTCAGAAAGTAGAACCACAGGAGAATTATAAGACAGAAAGCAGATAGGAGATATACAGCAATATATATATAGCAAACACAACTGTGATGGACAGTGTTTTAGTTTTAGCAGACACAGCCATGGTCTGAAACCTGGGAGTGGAACATGGCTGCATACAGAACCATACCGCACAACTGTACAGATAAGTCCAGAATGTTCAGTATATGGGCCCATATCTGCTGCCTGTCACCCTGTCCCCCTGGGAAGTCACTGGGGTGCTCCCAGATGTTTAGGCAGCAAACAGGAAATACAACTGATTGTCACACATCTATGAGAACAAACCTGCCACTCTAGCAACTCCCAAAACTGTTATGAGAGTAATAAGCCAAGTATGTCCTATCTACACTCCCATGTTGTCAAGCTGTGACCAGGGTGTGTACAGTAACTGAGTAAGATGTATGTGCATACGACTAATGTGAAATCTGATACGTTGTGTGGCAACATTCAGGTAGTGCTAACAAACATTGCTCCCACAGGTACATTGGATACAAACACTGTGCTGAGAAATAAAAGCTTTATACCCTGTACTGGTACTGTTTACTCTGGTATTGTATGGAATTGCGAGTGTTGCAGTTGCTCTGAATGATAAGGTATCACTGATCACTGTCACCCACACTGTGCTACATAATAAAACTGTGTAGGAAATCATGTATAAGAGTATTGTAAGTCAGTAAAGGTTGAAGAGGGCAATAGTCTAGATATGTTCTGGTTCACCTGCATGTGGTCAAGACATGGCCACAGTCTGTGCAAAAAGAGATGGACAGGTATGTGCAAAACATCAACCTGGAATCTGGGAGTATGTATAGAAACCATTAGTGCTGCCAAACATTCCTCCATAGGTATACCAGGTAAGAGGTGTATGCTGCAGGTAATACCAGTTCATGTATAAAGATGATGACAGCCATATCACTGTCCAAAGTAAGGCAATAGGGTAGTGTAGTAATACTTGTAAGGTACAAATAACAGCAATGACTAGGAAAGTAATGCAAACTAAAGGAATACATTAGTTGTTAATTGACACTGCCCCCTACCATATCTCCAACAATACACTACATACCCACCTCAACTGGTATGTGATGACCCCACTGTTATGTTGGGACATATGTCCTATTGGTTGATAATTATTTAAATCTGCTTCTATGCATGTGCTATGTTGAAATACTGCAACATTGATGGCATGGTGCTATCAACGTACCTGCATGCTGCTGTTATTACCACTGTAGTCCCATATATGCATGTGTTCTGTTTGCTATGCAACTGTTCCATATCTGGTCTCTGGGTTAATGGGAATATCTATGCATGCTGTTATACCTAACCCTGTAATGTATTAACTATTACTAACCCATATATGTTGATACGCCAACACCATAGCACTTATGGGAATGTGGGTCCCAGTGGACCCACCTGTCCCACCTCAGCTGGCCATGGCACTGGGCACCAGCATGTCTAGGACCAACCTGGGACTTCCTCATCCATTGGTCCTGCTCCACCTTTGGGTGAAACCACCTCAGGGGATGGGGTTCACCCCCTGGGAGCGGGTGTGGAAGGAAGCTTTCACCCATCGCCAGGTCTGGGTCATGGTGCGTAGAGAGCTCAACCAGCAGTTTGGAGATCTTCTATGTCAGCTTGAGGACCGTGTATCATGACTAGAGGGTTGACCTGGCTCTCTGGCTCAGCCCCCAGCACAGCCACCTTCGGGGCTGTGAAGGTGCAGTAGTGACTGCCAATGAGTGGGGATCTCAGTTCCACTGTTTCCACTAGGGGGCTCATGGGCTTCCGATTTCCCAACACCCCTCCCCATCAAGGTGTTTACCCCCCACATGTGCCATATACCACCCCGTATGCATCTTGTTTGTCTTGTCTGTTAACCTACCCAACCTATCTCCCCAAATATACCTGCTATCCCTCCCCAATATCCCATTCTCACCTAAAAAAAAAAAAACGGCATTCTGTTCCCAAAAAAAAAAAAATATCGCCACATACATAGCTATCCATTTCACACATGTGTCCACTGGACATGTAATCTGGTCTAATTGGCATCACAACATATTATTGTTATCCTCACCCTTTTCTCAGGGGTTTGAGTGTCCAAACCTACCTCCAAATTCAGTGTATATGCACATCTCTTGCTGTAGAAGAAATGGGCAGCTATGGACCTTCCCTACACCCTTCTGCACATCCCTAGCTATTTTCCCCACTGTCTTTCCCTCTTTGTGCCCCTTTTTCACCACTTTCCTAAAAACTCTTTTTTTCTTTTCTTTTAAAGAAATTAGCGTGGGGGTAAGCGGGAGTAAGTACTTTTAAGCAGCAGTAAGCAAGTTTAAGCTTGTTTGCATGGTGGTTAACAATGCCTACACAGGTAAAGCAATTTAGAAGCTAACTGAGTATAAGAAACTGTAACTGGAAGTTAGCAGTGCATACCTCTGCGCAAACCCGCACAAACCCTCTTACAACTGATTAAAACTGCGTTACTCACTCTGTATCCAATGGCCCGTGTTCTGCCCAGCAACAAAATAAAAACAGTCTCTTCAAGGCTCAAACCCAGGACCCTGCACACCATAGCCAAAGTGATTTACCACTAAGGCATGTCAGATACACACACAACTCTAATGTTTTCACAAGCATATCATCCAGCCCAGTCATTCAACAGTACAGGAAATGTATCTAAACATGTAGATGCATGTGTGTGTGTGTGTGTGTGTGTGTGTGTATATATATATATATATATATATATATATATATATATATATATATGTATATCTAAATATATACATATCTATATATGCAGATATATATATATATATATATATATATATATATATATATATATATATATATGTAGAGAACCTTCATTTGATCAAAATTTCATTTGATCTAAACTCATTTGATCGAAAGTTCATTTGATGAAAAACCAGTATTCAAGGCAAATAACAGGGAGTTGTCCCCCTCCCCAAGGTCATGTGACCCTGGAGTTGGTATATATAGTTAGGGGGGTGTGGGGGGCTGTACTTTTTGCGTTATTTTCTTCTTATGAAGGAAACTAGGTGGGGGGATTCACCCCCACACCCCCCCAACTATATATGCCAACTCCAGGGTTGCATGACATTGGGGAGAGGGACCAATCCCTGTTATTCGCCTTGAAGTGTACTGAATTACTGGTTGTTAGTCAAATGAAATTTCGATAAAATGGGTTTCAGTCAAATGGGCTGTCACTCAAATGAAGGTAACCCATATATATATATATATATATATATATATATATATATATATATATATATATATATAAATATATATATATATATATATATATATATATATATATATATATATATATATATATATAAACATATATACGTACATATGCATATGTCTATATATATATGTATATATATATGTCTACATCTATATGTATATATATATATATATATATATATATATATATATATACATATATATAACAATATATATATATATCTATATATATATATATATATATATATATATATATATATATATATATGTAAGCAGATATATATATATCTGTATTGGTATATATAGACATACATCTGTAGATAAAAATGGGAACATAACAAAAACATATATGTCCACATGCACCATTAATGGGGTTGAGGGGGCTCAAACAACATACATTTAGTATGTATAGGTATCCTCCCCCCAACAGCCAAACACGTCTGCCCTGCAATACACCACCAACTGTTTCAGATCCCATAACCAGGACCTGATACAACATGGGCACACGATGTTAATAGTACTCCATCCCACCTTATAATGTCAGGCTGGTATCAGTAACATATCATGCAGTACAGTCTGGCTACCATAGGGAATGTACAATGTGGAAGCAATCAACATCTCTAAGAGACATATACACAGACATAAATATGCAGATACAGATATACATATATATATATATATATATATATATATATATATATATATATATATATATGTAACTACACATACACACACAGAGATATGTATAGGAAGATACATATGTAGATGGTGCACACAATATGGAACAGCCACTATGCCTGCAGTTACCACCTTACCAACTGGACACTGTATGAGCCACCCATACAATGACAATTGTTGCCTGCACCATATAACCACAGAGAGGTCAAAGGATATAACACCACACACAGGTTTGCACACATGGGAAAGCTTTATTTGTGTACTATTACAGTTGTATATGTCATGTCATATAGCTGTTTAGACACTGACATGCATATAAACACAGCAAAGCACCTGTGAAACAGTTATATTAATACAGTAGTCTGAAAAGGTTTACACATGTTGCTGTTCAGGCCGAGGCCATCAAGTAGTACAATAGTAAAGATAGACTGGGCCACAGGATACCAATCAATCAACAGTAAGTAATTCAGATGTATAGTCCAGTAGCCTCTATCTATACTCTGTACACAATCCCTAGGAGGTAAAGATCTCAGCTGACAGAATGGGATGCATCTGTTACATTACAAGGTATAACTAACACCATTGCAATCACACTGGCAAACAGAGCAGTCTGTATGGCAGGAGGCAGTAGGCCTGCATTTACCCAAGGTGAATTGTATGGTAATGTACATCCAGATACCTTAAGGCAGCTTACCCCTGATACCCCCAGATGTCGTAACAGCCTTGATTAGTTATGGTGCATCCCCTCCAGACTCAATAATACAGTGCCATATACCACTGTAACATACACTGGCCTCTGGAGTGCATAAGGGCACACTTGTATTGTGTAGGTGAAGCCCACGCATATATGGACCCAACCCCACAGTATGTGTGGGGGACACAACAGCAGTGGACTGATGGCAGGAATGGCAGCATGACATACAGCCCACTACATAACAACCCCTGACAGCATGTCATATGTACAAAGCCTGGTATAAAGGTGGAGGACAGAGGCTGGACCACAGGCCCATATGTGTAAAACTGTTGTCATACACTAAGCAAGTCGCTGGTGTTACAGGTTAGTCTGCAACATACCCTTAGCCAAGAATACGAAGTTAGAAACAGAAATTGATGTAGCCATGTACTGATTGCACTCAACACACACACTGCCAATGATATATCTGACACAAGACCTGCGTGGTGGACATACAAAACATAATAGGCATATCTCTGGCCATCAAGATGATAGGCCCACAATTGAGAGCTATGCAGACAGACTGCATTCCAAGTTAAACTAGTACATACACACAAACCCTGTAACACCGGTGCTATACAATGCAGACAACAACACAACTCACACTCTGTCTGTAGTTACAGAACCTCCTACAGATATGTAGCTGGCCTGAGTGTGCAGGTTCTCCTGTAAGAGGTATTGCTCCCTGCTGTCTGTAACACTGCTGCCCACACAGGAAGGATGTCCATCATACAGGAAAGGTAAAGGGACCATGCCCACATGATGTAGGGATTTATAGTAGTTGGTTACCATGAGAGTAGTAAATGGAAGTACTACACAACATGCTGCATGTAGGTAGCATGTGGAGGACACTGATTGGTGCAGAGGCCATCACCTGATCATGTGCAGCACTTACAAATTCCATGATTCCATTTACTGGAGAGAGACTGAAAGTGAGAGAGAGATGAGAGTGTGCCTATAAAACATAAAAAAAAAAAAAAAAACATCCAGAAGAGTCTGCATTTCCAGAACAGGTATGTGAAGTATATATGTATGTAACTGGCTGTAGTACTTGGTCAATAATAATGGGATAGATGATGTGGAATGATTTAAATGTGCCTTCAGGTGTTGTTGTAATGATGTAAAGCTGAACAACTGCTAAGGATAATAGAGTCTGTCCCTGTGGGTAGTGGGCCATACCCATCAACTGTACTGATAAGATGTAAGCATTCATAGTGTGTGTTGTGTAATGGGAAGTATGTATATTACGTGGCCAATAGCTGGTGGTGGAAGTAATGCCATAATGGTGGGCACCTGGATTTCACAGCCCACCTTTTGCAGGATACTCAGGTTAACCTGTACTGTAGCATGCAGGAATGCCACTGGTGTGTAATAGGGTTATCTGCAATCCGGCCCTACATATACCCACTAATGTCAGGCTGCATCCATATGTGGCACCTGTCTGTGTTGTAGCAAGACAGAACACTGCAGCTGTGCAGGAAGGTGTTTTGAGATTGTGGACCTGATGTCTGAATGTACCCCACATATAGGTATGCATATGAGTATATATATATATATATATATATATATATATATATATATATATATATATATATATATATATATATATATATATATATATGGGTCTACTTCTTTTGACCTAACTTTCATTTGCCCGACACTCATTTTCCCGACCCCATTTGACTGAAAGTTCATTTGCCCGACACTTCATTTGCCCGACACTTCATTTGACCGACAAGTATTATTAGCAAGAAAATGGAATATGCCCCCTTCCCCACTGTAGTGCGACCCTGGAGTTAGAATATATAGTTAGGGTGGGTGTGGGGGTCGAAGCCCCCCACTTCATTTCATATGATATTGTTAACTTTTGATGTAATATTGCTTAGTAAAAGAAAAGTAAGTAGGGGGCTTCGCCCCCCACACCCCGCTATCTATATATTCTAACTCCAGGGTCGCACTACAGTGGGGAAGGGGGCATATTCCATTTTCTTGCTAATAATACTTGTCGGGCAAATGAAGTGTCGGGCAAATGAAGTGTCGGGCAAATGAAATTTCAGTGATTTGGTCTCGGGCAAATGGGAGTTAGGTCAAAAGAAGTAGACCCATATATATATATATATATATATATATATATATATATATATATGTATATATATATATATATATATATATATATATATACAAAGGTATGTCCACAAATATACAGATACCCATGTGCAGATATATATGAGCACATATATACATCACATATATCTACACATATATAGATATAAACCTATATGCACCTGTCTACATATATACAAACACACACACACACAAACATATATGTATGTAAATACATGTCCCCTATATTACTACCACAGTGCTGCATGCTATGTGTGAGGAAACAGCACACATAGCAATACACACAGATATCTACAGCTGTCAGTGTCTGCAACATGGATGGGTATGTCACCTGTGAACTCCTTGTTGGGACCACATTGCCCTTGTCTGTAAAGTATGGAATGGGAATATGAGGAAGTATGGCAGGTATAGTTGTGGAGGTGGTCAGGGTTGGTAGATATAGAGGACAGCCGACAGGGGTGGTATGTGACACATGTAGTGTGTAAACACCCTGGATGGTGTGTGTGGTCTGTGATGTGGACGTCCCATGGGCCCCAGTATGGACACAATGGGAACAAGCCTCCCATCCACTGCTATTCACAACAGCAGTCCACGTCCTGAAGGTGCCTGTCCTGGAGGCTGAGCAGGAGGAGCATGTGGGTCCTGTGAATGTGTACTGGGTGCCTCAAGGTGATGTAGCACATCCCACACATGTCTGTGGAGCCTGTTATGGAACAGACACTGGACCTGTCCTCAGGGGACAGAAACATGTCTGTGTGTGCTTCCGAGGGGGGTATCCCCTGGGTTGGTTCCACCTAACAGTATTGGTGGGCCAGTACATAGGTTCATAGGTTCATAGGTTCATACTAGGCTATCTGCCCTAGGGCATTTATAAGCCTAGCCAGAATGTGTTTGGCTTTCGCCACCCATTTTAAATTTATTTTGCTATGCCCTTTTTCGAGGTTAGTATACTGTGCCTCTGTCTAACAGTGACACAGAAGTGATACCCGGGGTAAACCTACGATCTCCCAAACACTCATCAAGATTCCTCTTGAAGAGAGTCACTGAGGGACTCTGCCTAACCTGGACTGGGATTTTATTCCAGAGTGAAGGGAGCCTCTGGGTTATGAATCTGTCCCTCCAGCATGTCCTATTTATTTCAGTGCTGAGGTTCAAGTCTCTCGAGCGCGTAGCTCGATGGGATTTGGATTTTCTGAGGTGCAGCATGTCCATTAATTCCGGGTTGGACATGGCTTTATACGTCAGGCACAGATCGCCTCTGAACAGGCGGTATGCCACTGAGTAGAGCTGGAGTTTCTTTAACAGGGCAGCATATGGCATCTGTTTGAGCCCTTTGATCCTCTTGGTGAGGTACTTTTGGGGTCTTTCCAGTTGCTGCAGGTGTCTGGTAAGGTACATCCCAAAAGGGGCATTGTACTCAATTATGGGCCTGATGAGGGATGAGTAAAGAGGCACGATGACCTCCCCTGATCTAGATGTGAATCCCTTCATGATGAGGTGGGCTATATAAAATGTTTTTCTAACCACTTTGGTCACGTGGTTGTCAAATGAGAGATTGCTATCAACTTGGGTCCCCAGGTCCCTAATTACTTCTTCTGTACTTAATGGATTACCACCTATGTGGTAATTTGTGGGCACTTTATTTTTGCCAAAGGGGATGACTATACACTTTTTGGCATTTAGCTTGAGGCCATAGCTCTGGCACCAGTTGTCTGTTTCTATGAGGCCCTTGGATTCTTGTGTCGGCTGGAGAGTCGATTATGGCACCCAGTTTGCAGTCATCTGCGAACTTGGTCAGCCACAGTCCTTCCGTGTTGGCCTGTACCTCCGAGAAATATATACCAAACAAGAGAGGTCCCAGGACTGAGCCTTGTGGGACACCACTTGTAACTGGTTTGGAGTCTGACATGGCTCCAGCAATTCTAACCATGTGGGTTCTGTCCTTGAGATGTTTGCAATCCATCTAGTGACATAGGGGTTTATATTTAAGCTGGTGAGCTTATCTATAATGCCCGAGTGGGGTATTGTATCGAAGGCTTTTGCGAGGTCCAGATAGGCTGTGTGGACCACCTTCCCCTCGTCAATGGCCTTGGTGACTGTTTCAAAGAAATCAACCAGGTTTAAGAGGCAGGATCTGCCCTTAACAAAGCCGAACTGGGTAGGATCCAGTGTTTGTAGGTCCCCAATATCTTTATTTATGAGGTCCATGATGATCCTTTCCATAGCTTTGCAGACCAAGCTAGTCAGGCTTATGGGGCGATAGTTTCCAGGATCCGTTGAGGCACCACCTTTATGGAGAGGGACCACTGTTGCTGTACGCCACTCTTTGGGCACATATCCTGTAGTAAGGCTGAGATTGAACAGTAGTTTTATGTTTGGGTTTAGCTCTTCTTGGAGTTCATGTAGGATGCAGCCCGGGACACCTTCTGGTCCCATTGATGCTGTGTTTTTGCTTTGGAGAGGGCGGCTCTTACCTGAGCATCAGAGATGTCAGGGGGGCAGCACTCTGCTGGGATAGATATTTGCCCTTTTGGTGGGGAGGCGGGAAGTTTGCGCTGAACCTGTCAGCTAGGATGTTGGCAATGTCTGTGGGTTCGGTGTATTTTTTGTCATTTTGGACTAATTCTGAGCATATCTGGGAATTACCACCCAGGTTCCTAACATAACTAAAGAAAGCCTTGTGATTATCCTTAGTGTCCTGTGCAATTTTTCTCTCGAAGCTGGCCTTAGACAATTTTATGTGTGCCTGTAGTTTTTTGCTAATACTGATTAGTGATGCCTTCCCTTTTTGGGATTTTGCTCTATCATTTAGTAGCTTCCTCCTTCTGTTGTATAGTTTGTTTATGGCTGGGGCCCACCAGACAGGACGTCTGCCTTTGGAGGATTGGGTCTTGGTTTTATTTGGGATCGCATGATCCATGCATTCCTGAAGGTGTTCATAGAATGCGTTTATAAAGGATTCTGCGGTCTGGGCCGTATTTTCCACAGGCCCAGGGGCTTTGAAGGATTTCACCTCAGTTTTGAGAAGTGTGAAATTTGCTTTAGAGAAGTTTTTCACTGTGGTGTTTTGGGCAGGGGGTGGGGTCGGGATGTGAATATCCAGTGAGATTAGTTTATGGTCTGATCTTACCAGTGAGGGATACACTTCTGGTCTGGAGCATAGAGTCCCCATGTTGGTGACAATCAGGTCCTGTATGCTTTCCCGTCTTGTGGGAGTGGTAACAAGTTGTTCCATAGCATTTGAGTTTATAAATTCTAGGAACCTTTGGGCTAGGGTGTTGGAGCTAGATTAATGCTCCCAGTCTATGTTTGGGTAGTTGAAGTCGCCCAATATAATGGTGTTTGGAGAGACCTTCATATTTTCATGTGTTCTCAGGAAGGCGGAGTGGGGTTCCTGGGTTTGGGAGGGTGGTCTGTAGCAGGCTATAAACTGGAAGGCAGTTTTACCCACTGTTAGTTGCACATGGATAGTCTCTGATGCTTCATGCTTTGCCACCAACCTGGAGGTGTGGGTATCTTTGATGAATATCAATACTCCCCCTCCTTTTGTGGTTCGGTCCAAGTTTTGGGGCCGAAAAGCATGGTATGAGGTATAACCTGGTAGTGCTGGGGTGCTCTTGGGAGCCCTGAACCAGGTTTCTGTTACTGCACAGATATCGATGTTCTCCATGCTAAGGAGAGTTTCGAAAAGTGCATCTTGAGGTTTAGACTTCTGGCATTGAGTAGCATTACTCTTAGTTTCTTATCCCTTGTGATACCTATGGAGGTGGGTTTGTCTTTTGAGCCTTGCCTAAAAAGGCACTATGGGGTAGCAAGAGCCTTTGCCAATATCCAAAAGCCCAGGGTGACAGGTGCAAGCCGTCCCTAGCGAAGCATCGTGGCTTGTCGAGCATATCATCCCAAGCTGACAGGCATTGGATCCCCTTTGAATGACACCAGTACTTAAGCCAATTGTTGAAATTGATCATCTTGTCTTCATATTGTGGCATCATTCTTGGTGAGGGTAAGATGCTACTCAAGGTCAGCGTCATACCGGCCTGGGCTACATGCTCAGAGAGCTCCTTTATGTCTCTTTTCATGTAGTCCAGGGAGGTACGTCTCAGGTCATTCACACCAGCATGGACAATGACTGAGTCATATTTGTACTTGCCTTGGAGTGACCTGAGTGCTTGTGTTATGTGGCGGATCCTAGCCTGACAGGCTGCTCACCGTGACCCTCTCCTTGTTCAGCCTGGTGAGCGGACGTCAGTGTGCCTGACAATAGAGTCACCTATTACAAGTGTATCAGGTGTGTTGTTTAGTCTTAAGGGCTGTGACTGTTTGGCACACTGGCTTTGTGAGATATGTGTTGCACGTGTTTTGTTTTGGGGTAGCAGCTGCTTGGGTGTCTGCTTTGGAGGTCTCTGCTGCTTGGCAGATCTTTATTTAGAGCCTCGAGTATGTTTTGTGTGATTATGTGTTTGCTTTGCTGTCGTGGTAGGTCTATGTGAGACTGGAATTGTAGTGAGTGTGGTTTCCTTCTCCTCCTGACTGGTTATGCCAGTACTGAGTTGAGAGAGCTTAGCCTCCAGTTTGGCTATATGGTTGCATCTCTCACATGTGTTGGAATTTGTTGGGAGGAGGAGAGGGTTGTCTGTGTACATGAGGCAGTTGTAACATTGCCTCAAGATTCCCAGATTCACCAGCTGGACCGGAGAGGAGATTGACAACTGACCTTTGGACATGCTAGAATAATATTGGGAATTCCTTAATAATTGAAAACCAGGGCCAGTGGGGAGTGAGGGTATAGTGCTTTTAATTTTTAGTGCTGACTTATATAATTGCTTTAGTGAGCAAGTGCCAGGTAACTTAAGTGCAATGTGTTACTGGTAACTTAAATGCAAAAATGACAAACAGTAACTTTCTTTCAAGTGAAACAAGGAAATAAGTACAGTAAGCAATGCAGATATCACTAGTGATCCACAGAAGCGCTGAGAAGCCACGTATTAGGTGGAATTAGCGTTCCAGGGAAATAACAAGCAAACAACAAGCATATAAACAAAGCTAGATTTAGCAGGCCTGGATCTAGTCTATGCTACAGCAAACAAGGTGTACCAATTTCAGTAAGATACAGTTCAAATATTCAGGCACTATAAACCTTTAACCAGAAATTCCCAGCTCAGAAGGGCAGAGTCCAGCCTCTTCTCCCACAAGAGTGCAGACCACAAACCTTCTTAATGTAAAATAACTGGCCTGAAGCCCAAGTGCTTAAACCAGAACTAATACACTTTAAGAATAACAGACACTGGGCTCTCAATCAGCAGTTCCCAACTTAGAAGGATGAAAGTTACCTGTCCTGCCACCACAGTGCATGCCACAAACCTTCCTAATGTAAAACAACTGGTCTGAAGCCCAAGTGCTTAATCCAAAAGACTTAGAATGATAGCTACACTTTAATCAAGTTACTACCAAGCAGTAATAAATACAATTGAATACTTTAGAGAATGCCTGGATTAGTGCTCAAGTTACACAAACAAAGCTAGATCCAGCAGGCCCGAATACAGTCTATGCCACAGCAAATAAGGCGCACCAACTTCAGTAAGAAGCAGTTCAGATATGCATGCACTATAAGCCTTCAACCAGAAATTCCCAGCTCGGAAGGGCAGAGTCCAGCCTCTCCTCCCACAAGAGTGCAGACCACGAACCCTCTTAATGTAAAATAACTGGCCTGAAAGCCCAAGTGCTTAAACCAGAATTAATACACTTTTAGAATAAGAGACACTGAGCCCTCAATCAGCAGTTCCCAACCTAGAAGGATGTAAGCTACCTGTTCTGCCACTACAGTGCAGACCACAAACCCTCTCAGTGCAAAACAACTGGTCCGAAGCCCAAGTGTTTAAACCAAAAGGCTTAGAATGAGTTACACCAAGCAGTAATAAATACAATTGAGTACTTTTAAGATGATGCAAAAGTAAAAAAAAGTAGGTAGAAACACAAGTACAGTAAAAGCAGATGAAATTTTTTTTTTTCTGAACAAGTGCTGAGATCAAAGAAACAGATTTGAGTGCTGAAACTAGAAAACTGGCTAGTTATAAGAAAAAAAACTAAGCTAGAAGGCTTCCCTCCAACACAGAAGGGCTTGGGGCTCAGAAGCCTACAAATAGTCTATACCACTTAACAGGAAAGGCAGGAAACAAGCTTAAATTTTTATTTTTTTTCTGTTTCCCAGATGCTCTCTTTGTACACAGTAGGAGTGCCTGAAATCAGAATATGATCTCACTGCACTCAGTTGAGTGAGCAAATGAGATGAGCCCAGAAGGAGTATCCAAACACAAATTTACAAGAGGGGCAGGCAGTTGCAAGGCCACTAAGATTAACACCAAAACAAAAACAGGGAGGGTGGGTGGCACTAACTGAAGAGCAGAGTGAAAACTTCCAGTTCAGTTAATATTCCTTCCACACAGTTAAAATCAATTTAAATACTGTATTTTTTTTAAACAAAAAGAGCAGATAAAGGTACTTAAATTCTCTTATACGTCCAGTTGAATATAGCAAGTTCTTAGCCGGCCAAAGCTGAGGTTTTTAAGCAGAAAATATTTCACACTGTACCATTTAAATAGGCAAGGACAGGAAATCAAAGAATGTGACTACCCCCACACCTGTAATTACTAGCAAATAACAAAATTCAGCAAACACTGACTAACTTCCAGTTCAGCTAATATTCCTTCCACACAGTTAAAATCAATTTAAATACTGTATTTTTGAAAAAAAAGAGCAGATAAAGGTACTTAAATTCTCTTATACGTCCAGTTGAATATAGCAAGTTCTTAGCCGGCCAAAGTTGAGGTTTTTAAGCAGAAAATATTTCACACTGTACCACTTAAATAGGCAAGGACAGGAAATCAAAGAATGTGACTACCCCCACACCTGTAATTACTAGCAAATAACAAAATTCAGCAAACACTGACTAACTTCCAGTTCAGCTAATATTCCTTCCACGCAGTTAAAATCAATTTAAATACTGTATTTTTGAAAAAAAAGAGCAGATAAAGGTACTTAAATTCTCTTATATGTCCAGTTGAATATAGCAAGTTCTTAGCCGGCCAAAGCTGAGGTTTTTAAGCAGAAAATATTTCACACTGTACCACTTACATAGGCAAAGACAGGAAATCAAAGAATGTGACTACCCCCACACCTGTAATTACTAGCAAATAACAAAATTCAGCAAACACTGACTAACTTCCAGTTCAGCTAATATTCCTTCCACACAGTTAAAATCAATTTAAATACTGTATTTTTTTGAAAAAAAAAGAGCAGATAAAGGTACTTCAATTCTCTTATACGTCCAGTTGAATATAGGAAGTTCTTAGCCGGCCAAAGCTGAGGTTTTTAGAGAAGGCCCCAGGGTGGGTCACACATGTGATGTGGCCTGGTAACATGGACAGATGAGTTTGGAGAGGTGGTTCTGCTGGCCAATAGTACATATACATGCTATTGTGTCACTGTTATAGAACATATGTCTGTAGCAATAGTCTACATAGTCACAGAACATTTCCAACAGCATGCATAGATAACTGCAATAACACAGAATGTCAGATGTGCAGCAAACACATAGCAAGCATACCGCAGGCATATATGGAACCATTGTGGCCCTGACAATGGCATGCAGGTGAATAGCCTGTAACAGGTCAGCAATGATAGTGTCCACTCAGGGAGCATGGCTACAAACACATTGCACAAAATGTGATGCAGTACAATATCTGCCCCACTGGTAGGTATGCTGTAGCCATACCTATTGAGTTGTGTGTACAGTTTGTTGTCACTGATATGGTGGGGGGTGACAGTGATGTGTATTAAGAACTGTGGTAACCTTGCTGCATGACTTGCTTACACCTGTGTCCATCTTTATGTCTTTCAGACATGATGTCCCATGGAAGGCTGCCAGACTACACAGCAGATGAAAATGAAATCCAGCTGAAAGAAATAATAGAGCACTATGCAATCGGAGCGGACCACCTTATGAAATGACCTAGTCCACAGGGTTAATGATGTTGGACTACACAACCGCAGTTATGAGCAGGTCAGGCATCATTGTTCTGACCTGCTTCACAATGCCCGTCGGCGTGCTGCTGCAGTCTGGGTGATTGCCTCACCACAGGGGGGGCCTCTGCCATCCATCCCCCCCTGACATGTGTGGAGCATCTCCTGGCCAGCCTCATGGCACCTGCTCATCCGGCCAGCCACCAACCACCGGACACCTTTGTGGAGGTGGGTGCCACCCACACACCGACCGAAAAGCATGCAGGTAAGGGCACAGGGCACATCAGTAGACCACTGTTGCATATACATCCACATCGGTACAGTTAGATCAGGCATATCTGCTATGTCATAGATATATTTTGTTGCTGCATACATGTGATAAACAGATGTCCATATGTGGTAGTATTGTGGAAATGTACTGTTGATGTTTTGTAATACTGCACCCACCCTGTAGTAATGCCACAGGTGTGGCCACTGACTTTGCATCTCTCACCCTCTTATGTAGGTCCCTCCGGGATACCACCGAGGCAGCAGCCTGTAGCTGGTTAGTATGGTTTATGTAGATGCTTGCCAATACACCGGGCATGTAATGGCAATGGTATATTCCATGCACACATCTATCCCACCTACCCAGAATGCATGCTGTACATGTGCATGTATTGTTGCTGTGAAATGCACGGCATCACAGGAGTGACCATGATGGGGTACTGGAAGGGTATGTCAGATACCTGCATGATAGCTAACATCCTGTCATTGCAGAATGTGTTCACATGGAGTAACATAATGGTGGGAGACATGGCCTGCAGTAGGGACACGTATGGAACAATGCCCATATACAGTGCAACACCAATGTATATACATTGCCGTTGTCCTACAGGTATATACACTTGTGTTGCACTGTATATGGGCATTGTTCCATACATGCCCCTACTGTAAGCCATATACAGTTGCCATTGTCCTACAGGTATATACACTGGTGTTGCACTGTATATGGCCTACAGTAGGAACACGTGTGGAACAACACCCATATACAGTGCAACACAGTGTATATACTTGTAGGACAATGGCAACTGCTGCAAAGATACTCTATGGTATAAGGCATTACAGTGGTCCACATTATGAGCTGAGACTAGGCTGTAACATGTGGTGTTCAGTGTATGGGACACTGCAAAATGACACACATGTAGGGCTTACTTGCCATGCATCTGCAAAAGGGCTGATAGAGGGGGGTGTCAGCATGACACACCAGTGCACTGCAGCAGGGATCCTAAGGATGCTAAGAATGGATGTATCTGCACATAGTCAGGTTCAGGACCTGTGGCAGATGTAACCCTACCCCTACAACAATAGTGAAGGCAGTATGTGAACACCAAGGGATGTGCACATGAATAGACCTTGCAATCATGCAGATTAGGGGGACATGTGTAGGGCAGACTGAGCATACACTGGCAAATACAGATGGCCCACGCTGGTGTACCCCTGCCAGGAGTAGTGACTGCTGTAGTAACCACAACAAGAGGTGCGACAAACCATCATATTAAGGGTGTGCACACATATGCCCACACGGTGTGTATGCATTGCAGTCAGCATCTGCACAGCTAACACATTCTGTAGACACTGCATGTGAAAGTACAGCACATATGTCACATATCGGACTCATGTACTGTTAAGATATGCGGTGATGTGGTCCCATGGCAGATCAAGGATGGGTGCGTCATATCAATAAGGGTGTGTACAACTCCCATAGCCACTGTATGCTCTGATGTTTGTCAGTGTAAGAGTACTGGGTTGGTCATACATGGTCCGCTGATGCTGAGAGCTGTAAATCAGACATCAGGCATTCACAAATGACATGTCCACATATCATCCCAGGTATGTGCTGCTGGAAAACATAGGGGCTGTGAGCATTAAAGCTGACATAACCGACACAGTAGTACACATTCAGCAATGGGCTGTACACCTGTGAGGTGTGGTGCACAGTACATGACAGGGTGCAGAACAGGTGGACAGCAATACTGTGTACATGGGTGCAGTGGTATCCAGGGAAAGGGGCATCACCTAGTGACAAAGCACATGCATCACACACATGTATGCTGTTGCTAGCATGATCGACTATAGCTGCACTGCATGCTGTTGTGTACCATATGTTATGCATGTTGACAGATGGGTAATAGGAGGACTGTGTGCACTATCATTGTGCAACTTCACCTGTATGTGTGTGTGTGTGTGTGTGTGTGTGTGTGTGTGTGTGTGTGTGTGTGTGTGTGTGTGTGTGCGTGTATGTCCTGGTGGATAGTTAGTTTGTCTGTAGGGTCACTCTGGTGAAGTGGAGAGAGGTTGATGCATGTAGGATGTGTGTGTGCATGTGTGTGTGTTTGTGTGGCTGGCCATGTATGCACATGTGTGATTCTGGGGTGTTCATACAGCAATACCTCCCTTTGGAATCATGCAGTACATGGACATGGACTTCCACAATACACACCAGAAATACTTGTCATGTATGTAATCACAGGACAGCTGATAGTATAATATGGGCTGTAGCATGGAACAGGCATTGAGAGGGAAGGCAGACACTGGGTACACCCTTAATATTGCATTCACCAGGGAGGTCACCTACAACCTACGTATGCAGCACTACAGATGCATTGGGGAAGTACTAGTCAACACCAGGGAGTGTATCCAATTATTACAGTTGTCACATGATAGGCTGATTGAGCAGCATATCTGGCATGTACTGAGCATTACATACACATGACACACCAGTGCATGATATTATGGAGTGAACATAGTAGCCCACACATATAGGGGCCATGCTCATGATGTCTGGACATACACAGGTTGAGCACTGAATGACAACAGTGAGGCCATCTAAAACAACTGCACACAGGTCAGGCAGGTAATGTAGTAACAAGTCTTGTGTTGTGATCACTTGTGTTGGCATTTAGAGGACTGATATGTTAGTAGGTATGTCGGGGGATGAATGTGTTGATAGATAGATGTTTGACAGCAATATGTATGTCATAACTACATATCAGGAGCCCTCGCTATCATGTGCTGTACAGACGGTAGTCTACAGTTACATTCCACATGGATCATTTCCCAGTAGAGGTTATATACTGTGACATGGCTCACACACCAGGGATACAACATGGAGGCCTCAGAGTCCAGCTATGCCTGCAGGTGTGGCTGTTGTCAGTACTACATTTAGCACACTACTCTTGCATGGGTAGGCACTGTCAACAGTAGTACCGCCATCATACACTACATGCCAGTGTGACAGCATGTACCCTGGACTACTACCCCTGTATGTAACAAATTCACATGGATAACAGTGCTGTACAGGCCTCATATACATCTGTGTCCCAGACATGACACACACTCCTTGCTACTGTGATGACAGCACATAGGCGCACGTATTGTACATGGCATTACATACACTTATTACAGATGTCATTACCCTGCTATGTTATCAGACTGCGTGGTATGAACTGGTTACCAGCAATAAGCCATGCTTAGCAGGTATCAACATTGTTGCAATATAACAGATAAGCTGATTTGCACACTGGTGAGCGAAGCCTACACTGTGTAAGCGCCCGTACATTTGCCATAGCTTAGCACTGCTTAGCTTTGCACAAACCCTCGCAAACGTGCTTAAAGCTGCTCAAAACAACCTTAGCCATTCTGAATCCGACAGCCCTTGTTCTGCCCAGCAACAAAATGAACAGCTCTTGCAGGACCCTGTACACTAAAGTCACAGCACTTAACCACTACGCCATGACAACTGTGAACACAGCTGTTATTTTTCCAATATATCTGTCTATACACATATTGATTAGTATTGAACAATTGCCTTTACTACCGCAATTGTGTAGTGCTTGTTATTAATATGAATGTTGCATCACATATGCTGTTTTAACATAATGTACACATAGCAGATACATACGGCAAGATACATCTGCAAGAGTATACACAGCCGTGAGACTTACACATGACAGGAATATGGAGATATACATATAATAGGTTGCTATATATCTACATGTACATACACATGTATATTCATGCATATCTCTGTATACACATCTGCATAGTGCAACATATATATGGCCAAGTGTACATCTCTTCATATGTTCACATATGTATGTGTGTGTGTGTGTGTGTGTGTGTGTGTGTGTGTGTGTGTGTATATATATATATATATATATATATATATATATATATATATATATATATATATAGCATTATATGTATGCACATCCTATGTGTACCGATATGTGCATACATATCTATTCTGATATACATATTACTGTCAATATATATGACATAGATATCCGTAAGTATATGTGCATATGCATCTCTATCTGTATATCTGTAGACATATATTGCTGTGTATATGTATATATCTGAGTGTTTATATGTATATATATATATATATATATATATATATATATATATATATATATATATATATATATATATATATATTTATATGTACATATACATATCCATCTATGTATGCAGATATGTATATGTGTATATATCTATAGAGATATTTGGATAATTATATATACATATATATCCACCACATGTCCTGAACATAGAGTGGAGCCCTACCTCAGCCCCAATAGTCCCAACCTCTCAGTGCAAGGGGATGTCAGGTAAGTAGTGCAGGTATATACATAGACTATTGCTACTGTGATAGGGGTTGTCTTCATAGACATGTTGTATGTGGGAGATCACATCTGCTTTTAACATGTGCACCACTGGCTACTGACAGACATCCTAAGGACATCATGGTACAGTACCACTGCTAGCACAGTAATGGTCCTGTGGACTACAGCAGAGATATGGCCAATAAATGTGGACAGTCTGACACACTCTGGTCAGTCCAGAGGTATACACAGAACCTCTTAGTGCAAAACATGTAGACCAAGCCTGACAATGTGGATGTTAACAGCCATGTAGATGGGTATAACACGTAAATACTAGTATACATTTGCCCCCATTGTTTATGCATTCACACACCCCTGTCTGTCCTGACACATTATAACTGCTGGTACAGAGGTGCCATGGCCACATACTACCCACTCGTCAGTGACATACTTCTGTACAGCATCCCACTGCTTTGTCTGACATACATGACTGTTATGGTGGCCTGGCAACAGTACATCTGGCAAGTATCTGGACATAACATCATACTGAGTAAGTACTCTAAGCTGCTAGGCATGAAACAAAACACTGTGCAGGCTACAGGCAGACTGCCACAACACTGGCCTACATGTTTTATGGGGGAATACACATGTACCTGCATATATAGCAGGCTTTACAGGCATTTCACAGCACAGAGTAACAGACACATGTTTGAAAGTGCATAACCACAACCAATGTGAACACAGCCACATATTGTAGCTAGCGTAATATTAAAGTATATGGACTATCTGATGAACACCATCATCATATGTGCCACTCACACACTAACCCTACATATACTGGGCCACTGCACAGTGTGGTCTGATGCCTGTCTGTGGTATGGGACATGTGTGTGTTTGGCCCTACAAACATGTAAGCCGATATGGTACCATACAGTGGAGCAGCATGTAACATCAGATAGAACAGGACCAAGAACAATGACATCTACCAGAGTCTATACACAGGCCATGGTACATATGCACAATATACACACAGTCGACAATCACCATAAGTACACAGACCTCAGTACTGTACACACAACCACAGTAAGCCCAGGTTATGTCCTCAAAGAGAACCCCTGCTATACATAACGTGTCGCAGTCTGATATCCCACTGGCTTGTTATCAAATATGATGTCAATAAAGTATGATGTACAGGACATATGCACCTCTTACTGCATGCCATATGTACACAGGTTGACAGGGTTGTGGCTGGAGGCACACACACAAGGCCAATATTGACATGTTGCTGTGATAACCTCATACATTTACTGTTGAAACAGGGTTTGTTGCAACATATGTCCTATGAGAGATATGAGGTAAGTAACTCTCTTGTCTGTCACCATGTACTGTCTGCAATCCTCACCCTATGCTTCTGCAGTTCACAGATAGGTGCTCTGTGGGTAACACAAGACACAAAAGGCACCACACACTGCCCAGTCTGCGGATGGCCATAGAGATGGGGGTTTCCTCAGAAAAATAGCACTGACATGACAGGTATTAAATCATGTAGAACAGCCATATCCACACACACCCTGTTAAACTACATTACTCCAAATGCAGAATAGCAGCACTTACATTCTGTAGTCAGGTCAGGCACATCCCCCTCCTGTATGTTGGCCTGTTTCCATAGTGTATGTTGATAAAGGTAAATCCCCAATCCATCTGTGACGCTGTTTGCCAAACAACAGATCTAGGTCCTACTCACAGTGAATGAAAAGGCCCAACACCAACATGATGTTCCTAGATATTGGAATTGGCTATGGGAATGTTACCACAGCTGTTCCACATGCAATCAGCTAGAGGAAGGCTGCAGTTCATGCAGAGGCCATCAGCTGATCATGAGCATCACTTACATTACACATGCTGCTACCTAAGCAAAGCAGGTGTAAGTCTCCACATCCACCAGAGAGGGAATGAGAGAGGCAGACAGAGGCAAAGATAAGTCAGGGAGGGGTGGGAGAGTAAAACTTAAGCATGTTTGTGTCACACACCTACCAGTACAGGGTATCAAACCACTGACTGACGATGTACTGCTATCACATGTCTATGCAGTTATTGGATGCGCCAGATAGGTTACATGTTGAGGAGCTCTCCAAACCTATATGTGATGGTGAGTGACATCTGCAACAGTGATATGGTAGCTCTACGGTAGGTGTAGTACACGTGCCTGTCCGCATGAACAGGTGTTAGTGTCAACACAGCCACATTATCTCAGGGACCCACCCACATTGACACACTTGGCAGGGTCAGGAATACAACTCCTCACTAGTTAGATTGCCACAATACAGTACTGTGCAGGTATCACATGCACCACTGGGGTTATCCAGAGTTTATATGGGAAAAGGGTATGTGGAGGTGTCTGACATCAGACAGCATACTTCAGTATGCCAATGGGGTTGTAGTGAGTGTAAATCTGGTCATAGGCAGCATTCACCACACACTCACAGGCACAGGGTGCCAGTACTGACATGCATGGGTGCATTGCTTCATGAGTGTGTAGTGGTCGACTGTGCCAGATGGCTATATAAGGCTAGGTGATGGGTATACCTTGGTATCAGGCCACATGACAATGGTCTGCAGTGTGGCTCAGGGGTTTAGCGTCTGGATTTTCCCACACAGGTGGGTATTGTATTCACCATCCAGTCACCTGGGTAACTATTGTGTGTGGCCAATGCTGTACATTGCTTGCCTTGTATGTGTTCTTTAGTCCATGACATGGATGGTGTCTGTGATGTGTACACATCCCACATGGACGTACATTGATATGTGGAACTGTACCTGGGATGTCCGGCCCATGTTGTGTACACAGATTGTTATTATCAGATGTGCCAGTCCTGGCCTCATGTGGTGGGAAATGGTAATGGACAGCAGGTTGACCTGCACCTACATTGATAGAATGATACAAGTACTCCCCGGTGTCATTGGCATCTGTCCATACAGGGCATGTGTTTAAGGCATGGTATGTCCTTTGTGGGTCACATTTGATGGAACAATAGGTGTTGCAGGTGTCCAGTGAGGAACATAGTGAAGATGCACTCTCTGCATGTACATGCCTATTGGACTAATGGACAGGGAGCCATGCCCTCTGTAGCCCACTGCAATCACACCATGGTTACTATCAGTGGGCAATATGCAGGGTACTACCAACATAGCGGTTGTTGCCTAGGCAAACATGTGTGTGTATGAGACATGGGTTGAGAGTGTTCTCTGGGTAATACAAGGGTTGCTAACTTTGTTCACTGGGCCTTGATGTCACATGTAAGGTTACGAATTTGCACCCCAACCTCTCAGCTATTTCACATCTGTTATCCCTGTAAGGTGGACATTGTGACATATACTAGGACCACCATATAAGAAATCTGCAAAACCTGCTACACAACGAGTCCAGTTGTTACATACTCACCTCCACACAAGATATGAATGACAAACACAGACACACACCTGCCATGTCTGGGATTAGAACTCATACCTAACTAGTTTATTACACTACAGCACTAAGCAGTTATAGGACGCACCATGGAGATTACTGGAGTACTCTGTCCTCAAAGGTGTATTTCACAGTGAATGACATCAGCAGCCTTGCCAAAGTAGGACATTTAAATTGTAGTGAGCATGACTAGCCTAAAAATAATTCCTCCCTGCACAGAGACACAAACACAGTTGCCATGTCTGGGATTAGAACTCCTACCTAACTAGTTTATCACACTATAGCAGTACACAGTTATAGGATGGACCACAAAGGTTACTATGCTACACTGTTCTCAAAGGTGTATTTCAAAATGAATGACATTAGCAGCCTTGCCAAAGTATGGCATTTGAATTGTAGTGAGTGTGACTAGCCTAAAAAGCATTAAGCATTACTCCCTACACAGACAGGGACACACCCAAATATACACACACAGTTGCCATGTGTGGGATTAGAACTCCTACCTAACTAGTTTATCACACTACAGCTGTACGCAGTTATAGAATGCGCCACGGAAGTTACTGGGCTACATCATTCCCAAGGTGTATTTCACAGTGAATGACATCAGCAGCCTTGCCAAAGTAGGGCATTTGAATGAGTGCGACTAGCCTAAAAAGCATTGTTCTCTAAACAGACAAACACACACACACACACACACACACACACACACACACACACTTGCCATGTTTGGGATTAGAACTCTTACCTAACTGGCTCATTACACTACAGCAGTATGCAGTCATAGGACACGCCACAGAGATTACTGGGCTACACTTTTCCCAAAGGTGTATTTCATAGAGAATGACATCAGCAGGCTTGCCAAAGTGGGGCATTTGAATTGTAGTGAAGGTGACTAGCCTAAAAACATTGCTCCCTACAAAGACAGAGACACACACACACAAACACAAACACACACACAGTTGCCATGTCTGGGATTAGAATTCCTACCTAACTAGTTCATCACACTATAGCATTATGCAGATTTAGGATGTGCCACAGAGATTACTGGGACACTCCATTTCCAAAGGTGTATTTAAAGTAGATGACCTCAGCAGGCTTGTCAAAGTAGGGCTATGGGGAGGGCAGTGTGTGTGCATGGGCCATAACCCATTCATCTAGAGGTTGACACACCACTTGCTGTCACATGCAGGGTTATATTCTGCAGGTATGTGTATACAGCTGCTAGATGACTACTTCCTTGTACAGTCATGTTGCACAGCTAGCACTTGCACCACATAGTCTGTAATGCTGACGGATACCAGTGACTAATGTCTACAGTGAGTGACATTTACACCTCATGTGGTTGTAGCCATTTGGCTGTGTGCTGGGTGGGATAGGCCTCATAACGGATGGCTCCTTGTCACAGTCACTCTCTTCCATACATCTACATATGTCTATGTTTGGCTTATCATAGTGTGTTGTCCTGGATATATGTCTGGATTCCTATCCACTGTGTGTGCAAAGCATGGCTGGTGCATACTGAGGAGTGTATGCACTAACATCTGCAACTTCCAGATATGTATGGTCCACTGTTTTCAGACATGGGCTTCATTTGTTTATTTGTTTGTGTGTGTGAGCATGCCCAGTATGACCGTTCAGTATGTTGTTATCTGACATTGCCTTCATTTCTCTAAGTGTGTGAGCATGCCCAGTATGCCATTCTCTATTGAATGTATGGATCAATTCCAGGTAGTTTTTACTCCAGTGCAGACCTTTGTGGTAGCAAACTGTTTCTGCAGGGTATCCATCGATCATTTAGCAATATCAGGATAAACTGTGCAGGGGATAGTGTGCACTGTAGGTGATTGTGTCTGTGCTGCTTCAGCTACATGGTACTGCTGTTAGCAGATATATTCAGACACATACACTGTTATACACTGTGATGTTTTCTATCATCATGTACTGTCAGGTGGACATTCTTGCTCACAGTGATGTCTTGGGGGATAAGGGTGAGTGCAGCTGTGTCTGGTATTGTGGGCAGATGCCTACATATTCATGGTAAGTTATGCCATTCTGAAGGGGGAGCTGCAGACACTTGCTGCTGGGTCTGTGTATCCAGTTCAGCACCTTGGTACAGTGCTGGCAGAGGATCCCATACTTGTACATCCATTGACATGACAGTATGGCCTTAACTTGCTTTGGCAATACCTCACAACTGTACAGATTCGCACAGGTTACCCAGAGACAAGGGCCATGAGTCAGGACATTATCCCTATTGTGGTGTATGAGCAGGTATGTAGCCACCCATTTATGTGTTTGCAGCCAGGGATAGTGTGTGCACACAGCTTTGGGTTGGTCATTGCACATACCATGCTGCCCGCTCCCACGCCCCCTTTGTTATTCTATCCTCTTCCATACATTATGCATTCATTCTCTGATACTTTCCCTATGGTTACCACCCCATCACAGCTGTGTTTTGGTGTTGGTCCACAGTTCATGGAGTGGGACATAGTGGACGTGTTACTGTGGTTTGTCCACATGGCCTTGCATATGTCTTATGTGGAGTGGTTATGTTGTTATTTGGGTGTCTATGATATAACATGCATTGGCAGTACATGTGAGACACAGGCCTTTGGCAGAGGCCTACGGGCTACTTGGTGTTGATGCATGCCAGCTGTGGCAGGCCGTTGCATTCTGTCAGTCCTAAAGTCTCAGACTGCCAAACAGTATATTCCTCTGGGGTGACAGGGTAGGTGTGCTAGGTGTTCATGCCAATACCTTCTATCAGTCTTGATCAGATGGTGTGGATGCTGGCAGAGTGCTATCTATGGCTAGGGACACACCTGCATGGGACACCTGAACTGCATGCTGCATTCTTTTGCTATTGCTATATACAGGTGGGGTCATATTGTACCCATTCTCCATAGCAGGGATATGACCAGAGAGGTACCTGTGGGTGGTGTTTGGGTGAGCTGGGTGCATGTATGCTATGGACACTACTTGCATCTGACACACAGATATGCATGGGGCATTCTAGTTATGCTGACATGTGCAGGTGCATCAGCTGCTTCCCAATACATCAATTCTACCTCCTTTGTGATCTGCAAGTGTTCGGGCAGACAACACTGGTATCCCCTATTACAGGACCAGATAATGTGATGCATACCTGTATGTACAATTCCAATGGTGTGTCCTTTTCACAGTTACATAATATAAACTGTATGTTGGGGGTACTTTCCCCTGTGTAATGCTTGCATATCTAGCCCAACAGCCATGCCATGTCAATCTTTCAGATGGTGACACATATTACCAACATACATTTACAATGACTTAATGCTAGCGTGTGTTATACTGGTGGGAATTGTCTTTGGCACTGCAGTTGTGAGGACTTGGCCCTGTCATCAGCAGTAGTGGGCAATGGCCACCAGGTCATACCTCAACAACATACTGACCACTCTCACACAATATGAAACCCACGCCAGCCTAATGCATACATACCTGCATACTGTGCAAATGCTACAATCTATCCTGCTACCTTGGCCACCTCTGGGCATCTGTGCTCCACTGGTATTATACCTACACATATATGTTACTACATTTCTACATAGTGTTGTGGGGGGCACACCTGACTGTTACGATGTGTGTACATCAGATTGGGGGGCACACCAGACCGTTACTATATTTCTAAATAGGTTTGGGGGGCATACCTGACTGTTACTACATTTCTAAGTAGGGTTGGGGGAGCATACCTGACTGTTTCTACATTTCTATGCAGGACTGGGGAAGGGGGGCACACCTGACTATTTCTACATTTCTATACAGGTTTGGGGGGGCACCTGACTATTTCTTCATTTCTACATAGGATGGGGGGGCACACCTGACTGTTTCTACATTTCTACACAGAACTGGGGATGCACACCTGACTATTTCAACATTTCTACACAGGATTGGGGGGGCACACCTGACTTTTTCTACATTTCTACATAGGATGGGGGGCACACCTGACACTTGTACACATTTGCTCTGACTGTACTGGTATGTCAGGTACTCCATTCCATTCTGTATTCTAACCTTTCATGCTGACTAGAAGCATATCAGTGTACTACAGGTCTTAGGTTTGATTGACCTACATATTAGTTTCTGACTTCCTACCCTTCAGAACTAACATCCCACTGCATGACCTGATGTAGTTTGTCTGTGTAGGCCTGGGGGGAGGTTACCCATAGACATCATTCAGAGGCCATAGCACAGCCTTTGTTTGTGTTTGTCCATACCTGTCCTGCTGGTTGAGACTGTTGTCGAGTATGTGAACCTCCCTGACTGACATGTGTGAGTCATATGGACACCACATGTGGCCCAGCACATTTCCTGCAGTGGATTTTGTCACCCTGTGTAGTACTGGCTACTATGGTGACACCAGTATTTGTTACAGATCTCATGGTGCCACTATAGGTGTCTACTATCTGCTGGCATACCATTCAGGTACCCGATTCCCTTGCATGCTCACATCCATAGCATAGATACAGGTAACAACACATACTACTCCATTCGGCAATTGGTAGGTTGAGTGACTTACCTAGTGGGTGTGCCAGCATTTAGGGTGGTGCTGAAGGGCTGCCTATGTCAGATGCACATAGAACACTCCCTACACATGATTGAGCACATGTAGTGTCATGTTTGGCATACCTTTTGCTGTATGTGCGAGTCAGAGAGAGGTGTCATTCCCTGGGTCCCTCCTGTGTCAGTGTACGTGCTATGCATTGCCTCTTTGCAAAGGCCAGGGCATACTGGGCACGACTCCTTCTGTCTACTGGTACAGGCTCAGGTTGTTCCTCCTCTGAGTCACTCTGTGCCTGTGTAGGCCTTGGCAATGGTGCTGGGCTGTATGGCCCTGTCCCGTGCTGTTCCTGCTGCTGTTTCCGCAAGATCATATTGTGTAGCATGGCACATAAGATGACAATTTGGGTACATGCAGCTGGTAAGTACTGCAAGGCTCCACCGGATGTGTCCAGGCACCAGAACCATGACTTGAGCATCCCAAACACACGCTCTATTATAATTCTGGTCTGTGCATGTGCCTTATTATGGAGTTCTTGTTCATGTGTGTGTGCATTTCTGATGAGTGTCATCAGCCACGGTTCCAGTGCATAACCAGCATCCCCCACCAGGTGACCATAAGGGATGTCCCCATTGGCAAATCTCTGGTACAGCCTTGTCAGATGCCAGATGTGGAATAGTGATAGCTTCCAGGGCAGCCAGCACACGCATTCATTATTATGTCCTGGGCATTGCACACGACCTGGCAGTTGATGGAGAGGAAGCCCTTGCGGTTGATGTAGACCCTACCCTGCTCACCAGGTGGTGTTTTGATAAATATGTGCATGCAGTCTATAGCACCAACTACCTCAGGGTATTCTGCTATTTGGTGGAACAGATGCATATTGCTGGCCAATGCCTCACGGGTGTTGGGGAAATATACGTGCTCACCGGCATGTGCTGACATGGCATCCAGGAACTGGTAGAGTACCCTGGATGCTGATGCCTGTGAGATCCTCATCATATCCCCTGTTAGCCTTTGGAAGGTACCTGTAGCTAGTATTCTTAGGCCTACACATACCTTGGTATCCACTGGGATGGGTACCCCTCTGTTAGTTCTGTGTGTCAGACATGGCTGGCACAGCTCAACAATTTGCTGTAAGAGATCCCTGTCCACCCTATAGCGTTCCACTATCTCCAGCTCATGTAGCCCCTGGTAGGTTACCCCGGGTCTGTACACTCTTTTGTGTCTCCTGACTGTGGGTTGGTCGACAGCATTCACATCCTTACCACCCTCACCCTCTTTCACATGTTGTTGTATGATAGCTATTGCAGCTCTTGTCATTTTGATGGTCTGCTGCCTGTGTAATTGGCTGATTCTGATACACTTTACCTGCCAGCTATGCTAGATCTCCGAGATTTGCTGTTTTCCATTCTCATTGCCTTCCTGTTTAATCCCTGGGGTGTGCCGCACAAACACAATGCTTAAATGTGCACAGGGCTGCTATTTCCTGGTTTGCTTTTTTTTTCCTTTAAAACCCGGTGCGTGGCATGCACACCTGCTTAGGCAATGTTATGAGTGCTAGGCAGCCTCAGATACACCCCCTTGCTTAGCTCTGCTAAGCTAAGAGCAAACTCAAGCCACAGGGTTCCAATCCACTTACAGTATGCCTGACACACACCCCTATAATGTCAGCTAACTCCTAGGCTTGCACCAAGCTATTCCTGATCTTACACTGTCAGCACCCAACAGTGTAAGATCAGCTAACTCCTAGGCTTGCACCAAGCTATTCCTGATCTTACACTGTTGGGTGCTGACTAGCATGCAGGGGAAATCTGCGATTCAGTATCATTCCCCTCATGTGCATAGGATTGCCTAATGATGCATAGTTATATGTCCCACACTGAGCCTCCCCGTTAGCGACCACTGTTCACTGGCCATGTTGTCTTTTGCCTGCCATTGAATATAATGGCAAAATAGTGATTTTGGTTAGAATGCTTATTTTATGTTTTTTTTCTTATTTTTTGCATGATCCCGTTTGTGCGGCACTGCCCTACGCTTAAACAGTCGAGATCGGCTAAAAATAAATAAAACTTGATTTTTCTTATTTTTGCAAATGTTTTCTGTGACAATGGCCTTACAGTTGGCCATTGGCATGCTTTCTACCTGATATCCACCCTTTATTTGGAGCTGTCATGGCTCCGTGTTGTAATTTGCAGAAATGTACTCTGTTACTGGTGGAATACATTTCTGCAGATTACACTAGTTCTGCACGGCTGGTTTCCAGCTGCCTGGATTGCAAATTCACCTCATTTGCATGGATTTCTCCTGCAAATGGGGTAATTTGCATACAGGGTCTGAGTCCATGCAGGACTAGTGCAGGAGTGCTCGTGCACGTCCTTGCAGGTTATTCCTGGATTGCACGGCAGACATATTGCCTGCTGGAGCTCTTGCACTAGTCCTGCACGCCGTGCAGGGCTTGCAGAATCCGGGGGTTTGTTTTTCATGTGGATGCTTACTATATCATGTAATTTTGCATGTCACCTTTCTTTGAAAAGCATGATCTACTGTTCATGAGATAGTAATCTCAATATTATAAAGCAGTGTATTTAAAAATAGTTGCATTTCTTGCCTCGTTGGTATTACTCAAATGCATTTAATAACATTTCATCCTTAATATCTACGTCTTGTGTTATCCCCTAACATGACATTAGTGCACTCAGTTTGTGATGTAATAATGTAAATAGGGAAATGCAAAAATAACTTGAGTTTAGTACATTCTTCAGAGCAACTATATTATGTCAGCTTGCAAAATCCATCTTCTATTATAGTGCAATATGGATGCTTCATGTATGTTCTCTAAGTATAAAAATACTGCTAATATTTATGGATTGTACCTCAAAGAAATAGTCACACTTCTTACTGTATTTTTCTTACAAAAGTTGTTCAGTACCATTCTTTTTCAAAACCACTTGCACAGAGTCCCAGTGACATGACTGTCTCAGACTATGGGTGCTATTCATAGTTTGGCAGTTTGCACGTATGTAATGGTCATGAGAGAAAAGTGCCACTATGCTCAAATGTAAATAAGCTAAATGCAGTGCATTTGTGATGAATAATGAAAAGCAATAGAGTTTTGAAAAACATGCCTACTTGCAGCAAAAGAAAGTATTTAAAGTCAAGGATTAAATCGATACAAAGGACTATATGAAAATTATAAGCTTCATATTACTTCTCAGTATTTTATACATTTTTGGATATTAAGGATGGAAGTGGCTATGC
The DNA here is from genome assembly GCF_019279795.1 of Protopterus annectens. NCBI lineage: Eukaryota > Metazoa > Chordata > Ceratodontiformes > Protopteridae > Protopterus > Protopterus annectens. The sequence continues at coordinate 1,391,411,407 of NC_056733.1, read as the reverse complement.
ACAGTCACTTTTAAAACACGAGGCAAGATATAGAATATGCAGCTTTTATTATTGATAAGTTTATATGGAGATATACTTATGTGGACACCCTGATAGTTTCATTAAAGAATAGAAAGGGGGAAATAGGAAAGACTGAAAAAGGGGTGAAAGAAAAAGAGGGGAACAGAGAAGGAAAAGCATCAAGAAGATTGTGCTAGAGCAGGAGGGAAAGAAGGGGCACAAAGGTTTTGTTAGGGGATAGACCCCACATCTTCTCAAATATTATTTATAAAATAGGGTAGTGTGAGTGAAAAATAGGTATGATGGTACAGGTGAAAGGATAAGGGAAGAAGGGCTGAAGTGCCTGCAAGAGTCCCTGCCATAAAGCCTCAAACATTTCTATTGCCAGATGTTGGTGCAGTGGAGGATCCTGATATTGAGGGAGTGGGGCCTGTTGAGGTGTAGTGGTCTGCACCAGCTGGGACAGTATGTCTTCTATATGTTGCAGCAAAGCCTCAACTGGCTGAATCCTGTGAAGAACTAACTTTTCCATCATGTCCTCAACCAGGTCCCAAAGCCTCCATTCTGTGAGGCTTTCCACAGTGAGGTGCCATGGGTGCTTGCAGGACTGGTGTCAACCAGCTCCCTGGGCCAGCTACACTGTAAGTGATCAGCTTATAACAGTTAGATCTACACCCCCTCCAGCTCTTCCACTGAAGAACATGTTCTTTCTACTGATAAACCAACCAGATGTATGGCATGCCCCCCCCCCATTATGTCCCAGTCAGTCAGGTTCCATTTCTGTCTCCTACCCCCAACTCCTCTATATATTTTACTAAATAAAATAACATTTTTTCTCTTAAACTGTGGCTGTGACATCAATAGGACTTGTTGGTGGGACAGATTTGTTTCCCAGAGACTCACCATTTTGTGGAATAGACTCCCTCTCCACATAAAGCAGAGTACCTCATTAAACCTTTATAAGCACAACCTGGATAACTGGATGGGGAACAGAAAATACACCCCTAAGAATCCACCTATGTCCCTGGTGGACAGTGGCATAGGGTGCTGACTTGTTGGAGCATGGGCTAAATTCTTGGCTAGGCTTGTAAAGGCCTCTGGGCCAATAGTCTTGTAACTTCCTATGATCCTACAGTCTATATCCTGCCTGCATGAAGCACCACAGTGCACAAGTTTTAGTTAAAACAAATTCTTCTTTTTAAACTAGCAAACTGCTTGATATAATCCAGCATGCAGCTGATACAGTTTAGACCACACACATAGTGCTACAGTCCTCAGGTCTGACCGAAAATGCAATACTGGTTTTTAAAAGCTGACATTGCATTAAAGAAAGCTCAGGATAGGTTGATCACATCCTCAACACTTTGTTCCTGGGGAAGTTGCCCATCTTGCCCCACCCTAGCTACATTACTTACTATACCACTATTGTTTCTACGTCTGTGCATTCATTGCATTATTTGCTTACCCATGTATTTGCTCAAATATTTAATACTGTCTGAATTCTCATACTTTGATAATCTTCCCTTTACTGTAACTAATAAACAGAAATAGCTTTGGTGACAAGTTTTTTTTTTTTTTTAATATTTATGCTTCGTTTGTAACAGGCACTGAATTTGGTTCAGCACGAATGTGCAGGCACAAAGAATAATACAGCAAGTTATGGACATTTTCATTTCTAAGCTGTTCAAAAGTGTGTGCTTAATAGTTTTCTTCCAAAACAAGTCTAAGCATATAAGGTGATTATTTAAAATGTATGTAGAAGTAATACAGAGTTAATAATATTGGTTAGTTCTCTGTAAAGTATGTGCTGAACATTCATTCTGTAGTACAGGAGCCCCACCACCCAGTCTGACTAGGGTGTGGTGCCTAAATGATTTCAGCCATCTTGTACATGCACTTATAATTTGGGAAAGGCTTTAGTATACAATCAATACACTATGAAGTAAAACAAGCTGTCTACATGTAATTTAACTACCAGTTAATGTACTGCAGTATTAACTGATGGTATGGAAATGCAAACATTATTTTCTTTCTGTCTAAAGACATGAACAAGTAGTTATTATGTATTTACTTATTTCACATTTGTTAATTGGGAATGGATAGTCTGACTTTACACAGGTCCAGTTTCAGTGGAGCCCTGGGGAGACAAGCTCCAGATTACATACATACATAAACAGGAAGGAATACAAAATAAAATAATACAAGAATAGCACGCAGTACATATTAAACAGCTCCAAATAGCATATATCATAGGTTCATAGGTGTGTACTAGGCTAATGGCCCTGGGGCCTTTACAAGTCTAGCCATAGGATTACCCTGGCATAGTGCCACCCAACCTTAGTTCCCAGTGCCTCTGTCACGTAGAGCCACTGGAGTTATCCCCAGGATGAATTTTCTATTTCCCATCCACTCATCAAGATTTTTCTTAAAGAGGGTCAGTGAGTTGCTCTGCTTGACATGTATGGGAAGCTTATTCCATAGCATGGGCAGTCTCTGCGTTATGAACCTGTCTCTCCAGTACGTTCTGCTGATTGTGGTAATGAGGTTGAGGTCTCTGGACTGTGAGGTGTGGTGGGATTAAGATTTCTTTAGATGTACCATTTCTAACAGAGCTGGGTCAGACATGGCTTTGTAAGTCAAGCAGAGATCATCTCTAAGTAGGCGATATGAGACAGAGAATAGTTGGAGTTTTTTGACTCTGTCCATATAGGACAAATGTTTTAAGGCCTGGGATACTCTTTGTGAGGTACTTTAGTGGCCTCTCCAGTTGTTGCAGGTGTCTAGTGAGGTACATGCCAAATGGAGCATTGTACTTGATGACTGGCCTAATAAGGGAAGAGTAGAGGGAGACAATGACCTCTTTCTTCCTGGATGCAAAACCCTTAGTAATGAGATGTGCCACATAAAGGACTTTCTGACTACAGTGGCAATGTGGTGATCAAAAGAGAGGTTGCTGTCATCCTGTGTTCCTAGATCTCTTATAATGCCTTCTGTGTTCAGTGGACTACCATCAATGTGGTAATTCATGAGAACTGAGTTTTTCCCAAAGGGGACGATAACACGTTTTTTGGCATTGAGCTTAAGGCCATGGTTCTGACACCAGTCATTGGTCTCAGTGAGGCCATTCTGTAGGATGTCAACATCACTTGGGGAGTTGATAATAGCTCCCAACTTGCAATCATCTGTGAACTTTGTCAGCCAAGAGTCCCTTCGTGTTGGCCTGGACTTCAGAGAAGTAGATACCAAACAGGAGTGGACCTAGGACCGAACCCTGTGGGAGTCCATTCGTGACTAGTCGGTAGTCTGACTTGGAGTTAACTACTTTCACACTGTGGTTTCTATCTGTAAACCAATTTGCAACCCACCTACTGATTTAGGGGTTGATGCCTAGCTTAGTGAGTTTTTCTATGATTCCTGAGTGGGGAATGGTATCAAAGGCCTTGGCCAAATCAAGGAACACTGTATGAACCACCTTGCCTTCATCCACAGCTCTGGTGACTGACTCAAAGAAGTCAACCAAGTTGAGCAGGCAAGATCTACCCTTTACAAAACCAAACTGTGTGGGATCCAGAGTTTGGAGATTCCCTATATCCTTGTTTATTAGGTCCATGATGATGCGTTCCATAGCTTTGCATATCAGACTCATTTGGCTAATGGGGCAATAGTTCCCAGAGTCTGTAGTCACTTCTCCTTTGTGGAGATGGATGAGTGTAGCAGTGTGCCATTCAGTAGGGACAAAGCCTGAAGTGAGGCTGTGATTGAACAAGACACACAGGTGAGGTGCCAGTTCACTCTGTAGTTCTTGTAGAACACAGCCAGGGATATCGTCGGGCCCCATAGAAGCTATATTCTTGGCCTTGAACAGTGCTGTTTTAACCTGTGCAGCAGTAATACTGGGTGCCTGGCAATCTGCTGGTATTGTGATTGGTTCTTTGGGGGGGGGGTAAAGCTGGCACTGAATCTGTCGGCCAGTATATTGGCAATATCTGTTGGCTCGGTATAGGAGGTACCATTGTGCAGTAGCTCAGAGTAAATCTGGGTATTGCTGTGGAGATTCTTTACATAACCATAGAAGGCCTATACTTTATGTCTTTACTATCTGCTGTAATTCTGCTTTCATAGCTAGCTTTAAAGGATTTGATGAGGGATCATATCTTTTTGTTGAGGCTGATAAGGGAGTTTTTCCAGTCCTGGGACTTCATCTTATTCCACATCAGTTTCCTCCTTCTGTTGTAGAGTTTGTTTATGGCAGGGGGCCACCAGATTGGCTTCCTTTTTTTGGAGAGAGTGTCTTGGTTCTATTGGGTATGGAGAGATCCATACATTTGTGTACATGTTCGTACAGTGCACTGGTGTATGATTCGGCAGTCATGCAACTATTCTCCATTTGCATGGATGCCATGAGGTTAGCCACCTCTGTTTTTAGAAGCCCAAAGTTAGCTTTGGAGAAGTTTTTCATGGTGGTTACCTTTGCGGGGGGGGGGGGATGTGGATTCCCAAGGTGATTATTTTATGGTCGCATCTAACGAGGGAGGAGCTGACTATTGGTGTAGAGCAATGAGTGCCCATATTAGTAATGACCAGGTCAAGGATGTTGTTACCTCTAGTGGGTGTAAGAATGAGCTGGTCCAGGACATTGGAATTAATGAACTCCAGGAAACATTGGGCAAGTGTTTGTACATGAGTAATTTTCCCAGTTAATGGAAGGGTAGTTGAAGTCACCTAGTATGAGAGTGTTGTATTGGACCCTAATATTCTCCAGGGTGCTTAGGAATGTGGAGTGTGAGTCTTGGGATATGGTTGGGGACCTATAGCAGGCTGTGACCTGAATCACTGTCTTACCCAATGTTAATCGCACCTGAAGTATCTCTGATGCGTTATGATGGGCTACGAGTCTGGAGGTGTGCACATCCTTTATGAATATGGAGACACCACTGCCTTTGGAGCTTTGGTCCAAGTTCCGGGGCCGAAAGGTGTGGCATGAGTTATAGCCTGGTAGTGTAGGGGTGCTTTCTGCTGCCTTGGACCAGTTCTCTGTTACAGCACAAATGTCGATGTTCTCTATTTTAAGGAGTGCTTCGAGTGAGTGCATTTTGAGGTTTAGACTTCTAGCATTGAGCAGCATGACCCTCAGATTGCATTTGTTTGTAGCTGTTATGGTGGTAATTTGGTCTTTGGAACACCACCTAAAAAAGGCACTATAGGGGTGGCAAGAGTCTTGGCCAGTATCTGGAAGCCCAGGGGTGACAGATGCAGGCCATCTCTGGCAAAGCATCGAGGTCTGTCAATCATGTCATCCCATGCAGATAGATACTTAGGCCCCTTAGAATGACAATAGAAACTTAGCCAATTGTTGAAATCAATCATTTTCTGCTAGTACTGTAGTATCATTTTGGGTGATGGTAGGATGCTGCTCAGGGCTAGGGTCTTACCTGCCTAGGCTATATAATCCAAGAGCTCCTCCATGTCTCTTTTCATGTAGTCCAGGAAGGTACATCTCAGGTCATTCACACCCACATGTACAATGATTGAGTCATATTTGTACCTGTTGTTGAGGGACATGAGTGTGTGCGTTATGTGGCAGATCCTGGCACCTGACAGGTAGCTGACTGTTACTTTATCCTTATTCAACCTAGTGAGTGGGACATCAGTGTGCCTCACTATCGAGTCAGTTATGACTAGTGTGTTAGGCATGCTGTTTTGCCTTAGGGGCTTTGGTTGAGTGGCACAATGTTTAGGAAAGTTATGTGTCTATGTGTCTCATGATTAGTGTTGTGTTGTGGTGGTTGAGTGTGTTTCTGCCTTGGAGGTCTCTGCTGTTTGGGTAGGTTTTTATTGAGAAGCCTCCGCAAAGGTGTATGTGTGGTTTCTGTTTTTATGTGAAGGCAGTGCTGGTGTGTGTTCTGGAGGGCTATGTGCTCTATGTTCTGTGGTGCAAATGTTGACCTTATCCTCTTGACCAGCTATTCCAGTCTTGGCTGGAGAGTGGGAGAGTGGGTGGCTTCCAATTTGGATATATAAGTGCATCTCTTGCAAGTCTGAGTGTTGGGAGGTAAGAGGAAAGGGTTGTCAGTGTACATGAGGCAATTGCTACATTGTCTCAGGATGCCCAAGTTCATCAGGTTAATTGGAGAAAACACAGGGAACTGATCTTTAGACATGCATGGAGGGGTGGGTATTAATAACAGTGGCAGCTGGTGACTTCAATTTAAAAGGGGAGGAGGGCTGCAGGAGACAGCATAATGGGTGGGTCCGATGGAAAGGGGTGTGACCAACTAGAAGGGGGTGGAGCTATGCTCAAAACCACAACAACTGGAACTTTAACTAAATATGGTGCCATGGGTGCCAAACCATCATTATGAGAGTCCAATCAAGATAAAATGAAGTGTAGAAGAAAAACTATTTCAATGTATTGACTACATGACTGGTTGCTTAATATCTAGATGGAAATGAAAAGGTTGTGAGACATGAAAAAATAAATTACTTTTTAAATACATTACTGGAATGCCAGGAAAAATCAAATATAAAAAAAAAAGCAGCACTCAACTCAAAACACTTCTCCTTGCACTGCAGTTCTAATTATAATTTATATTCAGCTTTATAAAATTACCAAGTAACATGCTGAAAGTAGCAATCTCTGCGATACTTTCACTTGTAAAAATGTTTCTTATCAAAAAAGACCTGCTGTCTGACAACAGCTATCTACTTGTTTCATGGGGAAGACATGATCAAAGTAAAAAATGAACAGCAAACAAGAAACAAGCTCAAGATAAATTGCTCAAAGGATTGCTGCACAAGTTATGGACCACACACGATAGATTGGCAGTTTAGTTTACGGGTAAAGCCTGCAAAAATGACTGCAAGTCTCCAAAAAATGTAACGAGCTTCTGAAAACACTGTAATCCTGTCCTTTTATTACAAATACTGTCATATGAATTTCAATACCCAGGGCTTATACATTATCTAGTTATGTAAAGATTCTCTGCATGGCAACAACAAAAAGGCTTTCAATGTTGGTAATTATTTAACAGTATGCTTATTAAAGCTTACTTGCATCTTACAATATCCAACAAGCTTATTTGATAGTCATTAAATCATTGCTACTTAAACACAGAGCAATAGGGCTCTGCAACAGCATGCATTTTCTGAATAATAAGAAGCATAAATGAACAGTATAAAAATATGACAGAAAACCAGAACATTCTGCAAAATCAAGGACAGATGAAAAGCCACTGTCGTATTTGTGTCTACCTTGGATGGGGGAATACTCTGTACAGTTACACTGCATAACTGCTCCTTGCCTTGCTTGGACATATCCAGAGTCACTACATGGGGGAGTGGGGTGCAACAAGTATGTCACAATTTGAAATGTCTCTGGCTGATGGTGATGGCACTGGCACTCATACCTCTCAACCTCAGAGCAAGAAATCTGGACAAAGCCATACACAGAAGTGGGGCATAGGCCCAAAAATAAGGACAATTTTTAAATATTGCTCTTATAAACTTAGAAAGATAATAGAATAGTAGTAGGTCTTGCATTACAATGAATTTTCTGAAGGGTATGAAATCTGAAACTCAAATGTCTGCCATTATTTTCTAACTTCAGTCTTTAATGATTTGCCACTAATTTGCCAGAAAACAACAATTTTATGAAAAATGGACCAAAAATGTGATGCAAAAATATAAAATTGCCACACAATACAGCTGGGAACCTGTCAAAGAAGGGACACATTTAATATTAGTACTGTTAACTTGAGCAGCTGACAAAATAAGAGAATCTACATGCATTTCTGAAATAAAAGTAATCTATAACTCTGATCATTACAGTTATTTATAATTGTAAACCCTCCACAATTTCTTTCAAAATTGCCATTTGCAGAGGGATCATTAGGAGGAGAGCAACATTTTGAGCCAAAATTGGGGACAGTTGAGAGATTTGGATATTCCTAATTCTATAAAGCGATTTATTTGCACATACCTCTCAACCTCTTAATGCAGGAAATCTGGACATGGCCAAATATATTGGGGAACCTACAAACAGTACTAAAAATTGCTCTTGTATAAACTTAAGACAGTTGATAGAATAACAGGTATTGCTTTAGCATGCATTTTTTTCTGAAGGTTATGACGTCTGAAACTCAATGCCTGTCATTATTTAATGACTTCATTCCTAAATGATTTGCTAGAAAACCACAAATTTTAAGAGGAACAAACCAAAAATAAGAACCAAAAATGTATTCATTCTGCAAAAATCTGGACAGTTGAGAGGTATAGTTCACCTGGGGCTGTCTTTGAGTTTGCTGCCCTTCCCCCCCTCACAAAATCATGGTCGAATGGAGCCTTCCCCCTGCAGCCATTCCAATATCCCATTCCTTGGTTATTTTGCCTCATTTACTATCAACACTGTAATGTGCATACTGCTTTACTTCTGCAATGATTTGGATTTCGTTTGAAAGTTTTATTTTGCATTTTACAGCACAAACACTAATAGATATCTGCTAAACAAAGCAATGCAATCTCACAATGAAAATAGACTTAGCATTAAAACTTCTCTGCCCTTGAAACTTCCATTCATTGAAACAGCATTGAAACCCACATTCAAAGAAAATACATTTTGCCAGTTGCAGATAAAGATTAACTTTGGGCTGTTTTCAAATCATAGGCCCCTTGCACATGAAACATACACATGCTCTTTGATACACCTTCCTGATTGTATTAAATTATATTACTTGTACAACACAGTACAGTTGTTAGAGGATGTTTTAAATTTGTTTTGAACAGTTTTTCAGTAAACAATGAAACAAAATGCATGCACCAATAATGACAAAACTGCCCAATTCAGAACATTTCCATCATAAAAGTCTACTCAAACTTTGACAGTCCACCAGTATCAGTAAATATGCACAGTCTCTGAAGAAGTAAAAGTCATCTAAATAATTCCACATTAAAGAGATATATAACTAATGAAGAGGTTGCTGCTAGCAAACAACTTTATATTTTATTGTTTCATCTACAAATAAAGTGCCTGTTGCCCTTGAGGAATAAATTGCTAGTAATATTACAAAAGAGAATGGATGGCAAACTGATAGGTTCATAGGTACTAGATATATTTGCCAAAAAGGACTGCAGCATCCACCCCCTTACAACACAGTACAGTATCAGCAACTGTACCACTGCACTACTGACTGTGTAAGGAAAAAAATACAGAAACCACAGATTTTATTTTTATTTATTTAACATTTTTAACCAGGAAAATCTAACTTGGAACAAAAGCCAATTTTCAGCAGAGGCCCAGGGAGAAACACTCCAGACACATGTCTTTGCAAGATGGGAGGACATCAGAGCACCCCCACACAAACACTGGGAGGATGTGCAGACTCCACACAGAAGGCACCCCAGCCAAAAATTAAACCAGAGAACCTGTAGCTGTTAGGCAACAGTGCTACCACTGCACCACTGCACTACTAACTGTGCATAGAAAAAATACAGAAACCACAGATTTTATGAGGAACAGAACAGAACAAATATGAGGCAAAAATCTGGAAATGTTTTACAAATGGTGGTGGGTAGGGAATTCAGGCTCTTGCACCTGCACCCAAGGTACAGGGTTCAGGTCCAGCACCATGTATCTCTCTAGTCACCAGTATATAGCAATTGGGGCATTACACACACACACACACACACACACACACACACACACACACACACACACACACACACACACACACACACACACAGCACCTGAATTCAGTTTTCCATGGTCCCATGCAGTATCAGTGAGTCCATGTCCCATTCTGAAGTCCCGCGCAAGCTAATGGCTGGTTTTGCAAGAGTGTAGGCTGTGACGCCCGTGCACTGGTCCAGCAATCAAGAAGCCTCAATCCTCACCACTAGCACCAGAGAGGGTGTCTCATATATGAATAAATGATAACAAATACACACAGTAAAGTGCAAATTCCCTTAAGAACACACAGAGATCACAGTCAGTCTGGGGCTGGTTGCTCCCTTGCTCTTCAGGTCCCCAATAAGACTCCCCACTGGTACAGCTATAGGGTCCAGAGCTCAGCCTAGATGGCAGGCTAACTTCCAGTACCCTCTCTGTCCAACCAGTGCTTCGTGTCACTGCCTAAGTAGCTGATACACACACGCACTTTGAGATAAGTATTTATGCAACTTCACAGGCACTCCTGGGAAAGGCTGACACAGATTCTCCAGCTGTGCCCCTATAACCAGACTATACGTTAGTAATTCCTGCCACCACTAAGCTAATAATTATCAGCTACCCAAAGGCCCTTAAAATGGTGTCCAATTATTACTGTGCAATATTATTATACAATAGTATTGTAACTAAGCAATCAAGGCTTACTGGAAGGGCTTCGTACAAGATCATTTATAAGCATGCAATGTACTCCAGAGCTTACTTTATCTCTACATAAACCAGCCACAGTTGAAAAGGGTTTAAAATATTTAATAATAAATACTAAAAACACAAGACAGTACTACTACACCACAGTGCTATTCAAGAGTTCAGAGATCACACAGAAATATTTAAAACAATACAGTAGGAAAGTTCTGATCTGAATACAGAAAAAACACTTAGGCTAATATTTTCTAATTCCTAGCTATTGCTACAAGAAACATACATCTAAAGTAACTTACACATACAGAGCATAGGCAGTGCTGAGTTGGATAGTCAAGATCAAAATGCTTACAGTCTCTTTCTGAGCAATAGTTTTTAAAATCACTAACAAACATTTCTGCTGCCCCCCTCACAGATTACATCATTTTTGAAACTTATGTTCCCAGTATACACATTACATAATTTTGCCACTTAGCCTGGGGTTCCCAGGCCAACATGCTACATTATTTAGCAAGCTAACACCAGCTCAGGAAGCTACAACAATAAAAGACATTTCACATGTACACTCTAGTAATTATTCCTTAAGTTAAAACAACAGAAAAAATGTGCTAGTCCAGACAGAATTACTCTGAGCTCTGGAGATCAAAGAACATACAAGACATAATTTTAATTTCAAAGAACACATGTGAAATACTTGACTTAGTTTTCCCTACAGCAGATGGGAATGTTGCTACAATCTTGAAGTTCAACATTTTAGTATTTTCTTTCATTTAAGAAACACGCCTGTATTTCACATTTATATTAACAAATGCCGGAATTATGTATCACATTCTATTTGGCTAGGCTTGCAGCTTTACCCTTCTCTACCAATGTTTACATTTCTTCATCCATCTCTACCCAATCTTCACATAGGCTCTCAACTGTCCTCCTGGCTGCGAGAGTAGGCTCCAGCCTGCAGACGATGCAGTCTGGAGTTCTTCCATTCTATGCTGTCATCACCGCATAGACTTCTGGGCATCTCCAGGGCAGAGATGCCTTCCCCCTATCCGGACTGCTGACACAGCATTCTTGAGTTTCGGGAACTCCAAGCACCCATGCACAGAGTTCAGGGGCTCACAATTTTTTTTTACTGTTTATTGTTATTTTTTCTTCTTTATTATAATAAACTTTACATATACATTTCTGCAGGTACACATATTTTCTCTTGCTAATATCTTAAATTATGCAATGCTATTATATGATTTTTCTATGTTAAATATCCCCCTAAAAGTAATAATAATTTTATACTTACCATAGAACTCTGACATTCTTGCCTCCACACTGTCTACCCACTCAGCCAGCTGGTCCAACCTATGCTTCTTCAGGTTGTAGTTCCTGTGATGGCACTGCTGGCAGCAGCAGGTGATCCATGTCATGGTTCCCAGGTGTTCATCCAACTCTTGACAGTTATAATTTTTTTACAGTCACTACTCCTAGTGAATGCCTCAGTCTTATCTAGGTGCAACTCCTTCAGAAGGTAGAGAATTATTTTGGTCTATTCCTCTGACCAGCTAGGAGCATGACCTCATGCCTTAACCTGTGCTAAAATGAACAAGCTATGAGTAGGGGTGTGGGTCAAGGTTTTAGAACCACTCCATCTGGAGTATAACACTACCTTAACAAAATCCAGATAACCAGCAGGGTCATTACAGCAGGTACTGTTATTATTCGCAAGTTTGGTTTAACCAGAAATGCTTTGTCACAGACAGTTTTTTTTTTAAAGGAATACATTCTAATTTGACTTATATTGTGCATAAACAATATGCAATAATCATTTCCATTATATAGTATTTATAATTGTCAGTGTGTGTGTGTGTGTGTGTGTGTGTGTGTGTGTGTGTGTGTGTGTGTGTATGTGTGTGTGTGTGTGTGTGTGTGTGTGTGTGTGTGTGTGTGTGTGTGTGTGTGTATACCTTGCCTTAGCTATCTTTTTGGAAATATAACACATTAATGTTATACTTTCTGTCATTATAGCATTAGGAATATATATATATATATATATATATATATATATATATATATATATATATTGTGATACTGCCAGCCCAGCTAGATAGAATTTTTAAATAATCCTATGTCATTTGTAAATATTAATAGGATTTGTAGGCCTGGGTAGCCACGGTGGTGCAGCAGTTAGCGTTGCCACCTCACAGCAAGAGGTTCTCCGGTTCGATTCTCAGCTGAGTGCCTTCTGTGTGGAGTCTGCATGTCCTCCCTGTGGTCGCGTGAGTTTCCTCCGGGTGCTCCGGTTTCCTCCCACATCCCAAAGACATGCTGTAGGTGGACTGGACACTTTAAATTGGCCCTTGGCATGAATGTGTGCATGCCACCTGTGGAAGGTTGGGCACCAGGCTGGCAACTCGATACCGTAAAACTCCACTGCCAATCATGAGCGGACAGGTGATCCGCTGTGGTGACCTCTTACTGGGAAAAAGCTGAAAGAAGAAGAAGAAGACTATGATTTGTAGGCTTGTTTTTCAAATGTAAGAGAGCTGTATGTTATGATTAAACTATATGTTCTGTACTGAGCTTCAAGATTGTAACCACAATGCACCCTGCTTGAAAAGAGCAGAAATGTGTATATGTACTATATGCCTATATAAATGTATGTTTCATAGTAGAAACTGGGTTATACAGAGTTAACTTGTAAAACTCTAAGAAAATAAGTTTTTTAAATAAAGAATTTTATGAGTGTGTTTACTAGAACTAGAAGACAGAGGGCAGGATTCACGAAGCCTCTGTGTAAGAGATACATGGCTTACACGAAGGCTGCAGTTAAACGGTGTGACGTCAGCATGTCATGCATATGCATGAGGGCATGCTGAATCACACTGAAGGCTAACACGGTCCATGGAAGACAGTAGGGGGCGTGTCCGTAGGCTGAGAACTGCAAGCGGACACGCCCCCAGAAGAGTAAAATTGCCCAAAGTAAACACACACGACAGAGGCCATGGAAATGTAAATAAACACAACACAACACATGCCCCCACAGACTATGAACATAAAATATATAAATGAACATGTTATATATTTTTTTTAAATCGTAAAGATGTTTGCCCGTCAGTGCGCTCATTTGCGCGAGCGTGCCCGCAGCTTAGCCACAGTTAGCAGTCAGTGGAAAAGGATATAAGAACTAAATATGCAAAGTAAGCCAAGAAGCAATAGCGTAGTGGTAGAGATGTCGGCTGAAGAGCAGGCATTCATGGTTCGAGTCCCCACAACATCAATTTTTATTTTTAGTAAAATAAGCACGAAACAAGTCCCTGACAAACATGTACACATATAAAATCATAGTTTATGTAAAATGTAATGAAATAGTCCATTTATTTTGAAGAAATGTGAGATAACAAAACAATAAAAAATGCGAGATGTGCCTATAGCTGAGCTACAGTTTAACAAGGTGAGTGCATCTGCCCGTAGGTGAGCAGTGGTTTAACAGGTGTAAAATGAGTGCCCGTAGGTGAGCAGTGGTTTAGCACGCTGAAACTGTGTGCTCCTAGCTGAGCTGAGCGTAATATGCGTGCTAACAGCCAAATGAAGCGTAAACCAGCGTACCCCGTTTGCGCGAAGCTGCGCACCGCGCCAACAAGCTAACCGACGGGCAACGTTGAGCAAGCCATATCAAAACTGCCTTTACACAGACACACCCCTCAGCCTGTCTAGACAGTCATAAAAAATAAAAAGCAGTGGCCAGGTTCGAACCCAGGATACTATGCACCATAGTCAAGGTACTGAACCACTAAGCCATGACAGCAGTACCTATAAATGCAGTAATAGCAAATATATAGGAATGAATACAAAGTGGAGCATGACAAAGCAGGTTTTGTGAAGTTGATACAATTCCAAAATGGCCAATCACAGATATGTGCGGGAAAAACAGCATATATAAGCCCCATAGGCGGGAATACACAGCATAAACGATTGTAGAACTAACTTGCAGCCAGAATGTCAGGAGTAGGTGAGGGTAGTTGCTTTCGAGCACAGAGGTGGGGCGTTGAGGAGTCCAGATACATGGTCTGGCTCCTAGTCCACAATCATGAGGCCCAACTCATGCATGGCCAGGTCCTGTGGGGAGCATATAGAGCTGAGGCGTGGGACCGGTTGGCTCATAATCTCACCAGTGCCACAGGGATTCCAAGGACTGGTGAGCAGGTTCATCACCACCATGCAGACCTGAAGAGATGCAAGCAGGACCAATTGAACCTTTGGATCCAGGAGGCCCGGCAAATGCCCAACGCCCCACTACTGAGTAAGTTACATTTAATTATGTATGTAAGAAATTAAACTAGCTGATATTATGGAGATGTGTATTCCAATATTACTTCATTTATATTACAGCTGCAGGTGTCCGTTCTGTGAACCACAGAGCCTATGGCGATAGGCTGGTGCGTTTGCGCCACCAGGCAGGTCAGTAATCCTCTCCCAGTAACTGTAAAGAAATATAAAAGTATGACAGTTAGCAAAAGAGTGCAGTGTAGTCACTAAGTAATAGAATGTGCAAGTAACAGTGTAAGAGTGTTTGCAAGTATTGCTTGATTACAAAACTGTGTTGCAGTCTGTAATCCAAACAGAAAAATGAAAATGTCTGAAATAAAGTCTGAAATAAAGATGCCCCACCTGTAATATAATAGTACACAACCTGCAGCAGGCTGAAAAGTACAGCTGCAGAAGATGAGCAAATCACATGTGTGAAATATACCCCTGTTGAAATACTGAAACATGACAGAAGTGAGACTGCTGGAAAGGATTGTAATAACTACAGGTAAAACATGTCAATAAAGCCTAGAAGTAAGTACCATCCTGAATAGTAAAATGAAAACAAGTGAGAGAGTGTGAGAAAGAGTTATGAATCCACCAATAAAGTAGTAATAACCCCTGAATAAAGTATACTGCAGTCAGTACAGAATGAAATGAATGTGAGAAGCAAAACCAAATAGTGAAATCTGTTCAAAGTGTTGCTGCAGCTGGAATGTGTATCCCAAAATCTGGATATGTTGCTCTCAGTCTGCAATATGCAGATAGTATGATTGTCTGACATACCAAACATCCACAGTTGTCTGTAGCTATATAAAGCAAATGTAGCAGGATGATGTAGCTGAACAAAGCCAGATATGAATGTGTATGAAGAACAATAAAATGTATATTGATGTAGCAGTAACAGTCCTATCACCAAATTGAAGTAGTTATCATATAGGAAACTGTAGTTAGAACAGTAGTGTGTATATATGTGCAGCTATTAGAAATGTACAGCATATGTATTGGTATTCGAAGGTGTTAATATTATTTTCTTCACCCCACCCTATAACCACATATAACCCATGCCAAGTGAAAATGGTATGTGCAATCACAATTAACACCCCTGGACATTTGTCCTGTTGGGTCATAAATATTTGCATGTCCGTTGATGCATCTGCCCTGTTCATACATCCAAACCTGATGGCCTGTTGCCATCAATCAACCCTGCATGTTGTTGTATTGCTGTTCAAATTATGCATGTGTTATGCTCGCTGTTCAATGGTGTGAACATCTGGGTGTTTGGTTAATGGGAATACTAATGCATGCTGTTACAAATAATTGTGAATGGTATTATATGTTACTAACCCAAACTGTCATGACATAATGCAAAACATAGGATGACAGGAAAGGCGGGTTCCAGCGGACCCACCTCTCCCACCTCAGCTGGCGAGTACACCTGGCACTAGTGCCCAGTCTGGACCCTCCTCCGGTGGCCCTGTGCTACCTGCGGGTGGAAGCACTGCAGGGGATGGGGCTCATCCCCCCTCTGCAAGCGTGGCCGGAGGAGAACCACCACTCACC
Source organism: Protopterus annectens (assembly GCF_019279795.1). Lineage (NCBI taxonomy): Eukaryota > Metazoa > Chordata > Ceratodontiformes > Protopteridae > Protopterus > Protopterus annectens. Next base: position 1,391,395,191 of record NC_056733.1, on the reverse strand, counting down.
CTCCGTAGCGTCCGGACTGTGGTGCGTAGGGAGATCCGGGACTCTGTTCTTGGGCCCCTACGCCAGCTTGAGGCACAGGTGGCACAACTTACGGGCATGCCTGTTGCCCAGCCTACACAGCCCCCAGCACAGCCCTGTCCTGGGCAGTGAAGGAACAGTGGCAACTGCCCATGGGTGGGGATACCAGTTCCACTGTTGCCATCTGTGGACTCATGGGCTCTGGATATCCAAACATCCGTCCCTGTCAATTGTGTAACCCCCCCACATGTGTCATACACCTCCCCTGTATGCGTCTTGTTTGTCTTGTCTGTTGACCTACCCAACCTACCTCCCCAGCTATACCGACTTCCTTCACCTGACATATCGCTCTCACCTGAAAAAAAAAAAAAAAAAAAAAAAAAAAGGGCACTCTGTACCCACAAAAAAATTACACCCCATACATAGCTGCCCATTCCGCACACATGTCTGCTGGACATGGAAACTATCAATTACAATTGGCTGTACAAGTTTTATTGTTGTCCTGACACCTCTCTCAGGGGTGGAAGGTTTCAAATGTCGCACCAAATTACATACATATGCACAGCTGTTGCTGATGAAGAAATGGGCAGCTATGGGCCTTACCTACATCCCTCCTGCAAATCCCAAGCTTGTTTCCCTACTGTCTTACCCTCTTTGTGACCCCTTTTTCACCACTTTCCTGTCTCCCCATTTTCATTTCTTTCAAAGAAAATAGCGCGGCTGTGCACCAGAGTAAGCACTGTTAAGCAGTTGTAAGTGGGTGTGCGCGTGTGTACGCGGAGCTAAATGCCAGTGCGCATGCGTGAGCTCCGTGCAAACCAGCGCTAACCCGGTTACAACTGCTTAAAAGTGCCTTAGTCACTCTGACAGGTCCTGTAGTCAGTTCAAAAGCAAAATAAAATCCCACTGTCAGTCCCGAACCCAGGACCTTGGAAAAAGTAGTCTGCATGACCTACCACTAAGCCATGACTCTTATCCAAAAACATTGTGCTAAAATAAATATATCATGTAATAGTAGGAATGAATGTAAAGGGAATATAGGATGTGTAGTACACAAAGCATGTCATTTAGAATTACTGTCAAAACTAGTGGATTTCCGTAATAGCAGTGTGTGAACAGAAACAGCCATGCTAGTTGGTAGCTAGTAGGTAATAATGTCAGTTAATGTACATATATAAATGTATGTATATTTACATATATATATATATATATATATATATATATATATATATATATATAGTTGTAGGTGTCAGTGTGCATACACACTTACTACAGGAAACAGGAGAGAGGAATGGAGAAATGTGAATCTACAACACAGCCTGAATCATGAGAGAGATACTAACCTTTACACTCACAGAACAGTGTTGACAGCATACCAGCATGGTCCCCGCTCTTACAATCTGAAAGGGCAATGCCTATCTCACATATCCTTTTATAGCACTGTCCTGAAATCACAGTGAGAACTGCAATCAGTACACAACTGGCTGCATGCAATTAGCAAGTGCTGGCTTACAATTGGTGCAGAGGCCATCACATGGACTTATGCAGATACCTACAAAAGCATCCTGTACTCACACTCCACACATGCAATACGTTCATTGCACTGTCTGGAGGCAGACAGAGAGAGAGAGAGAGAGAGAGAGACAGAGACAGAGAGAGAAAAAAAAAACACAAACAACAACACACGGTACACACACTGAGTCTAAGCTGTCAGCAGTGACAGTAGCAAGCCGTGCCAGCAGCAGCAGGAAGCAGTAGTAGCGGTAACGCAACCAGCTGTGACAAACACAGGTAATGTAAAGTAGCAGGTTAATAGTCTGCATACTGTGAACCCTCCATATGTGTCATAGGTCTGTATCTCTAGGTATGTCCATGTGATATGTTGTGTGCACGTAGTTCCACCAAAAGGGGATGACTATACATTACATGTCAGTCAGTGTTAGGCCATGATCCTGGCAGCAGTTTTCTGTTGCAGTGAGGCCTGTCTGTAGGATGTGTGTCAGCTGGTGTAACGACTATGGCGCTTAGTTAGCAGTCATCTGGGAACTTTGTCATCCACAACCCGCACATGTTCGCTTTTACATCTGAGAAATAAATGCCAAACAAAAGGGGTCCTAGGACAGAGGCCTGTGGGATACCACATGTGACTGGCATTGAGTCTGACATGGCTCCTACAATATTGATATTATGGATTCTGTATGTCATCCAGTGTGCAACCCATCATGTGACATATGTAGTAACATGTAAGCTAATGAGCTTGTCTATGATGCCTGAGTGGAGTACTGTGTTGAAGGCCTTAGGCAAGTCCAGGTAGGTTGTATGGATTGCGTTGCCCTCATCAATGGCTGTAGTGACTGTTTTGAAAGGTCAACCAGGTTCAAAAGGCAGGATCAGCCCATCACAAAGGCAAACTGGCCGGGAACAAGTGTCTGCAGGTACCCAATATCACTGTATATGCATCCCATACTGAATCATTCCATAGCGTAGCAGACCAGGCTGGTTAAGCTTATGGTGCGGTAGTTCCCAGGGTCAGTAGAGGTGCCTCCATAGTGGAGTGGGACCACTGTTGCTGTATGCCAGTGTTCAGGTACATATCCTGTAGTATGGGCAAGGTTAAATATCAGTCTTATATGCGGTTGTATGTCCTCTTGGAGTTCACGTAGCACACATCCAGGGATACCATCAGGTCACATTGATGCTGTGTGCTCTGCTTTGCTGAGGGCGGCCCTCACCTGGACATGTGAGATGATAGGGAGGTTACATTCAGCTGTGATAAGTATTTCTACTTGTGGGGGAGAAGGAGAGGGGATACGTGCACCGAACCTGTCTGCAAGAATGTTGCCAATATCTGTGTGTTCGGTGAATGTTAAGTAGGTGTGTATTAACTCAGAGCATATCTGAGGCATTTGGTCCATATGTGTAACATAACTGAAGAAGGCCTTGTGGTTATCTATAGTGTTCATGGCCATTTCCCTCCCAGAGTAGGCCGTGGATGTTGTTATGTGAGACCGTAGCCTATTACCAGTGCTGACCACAGATGCCTTCCCTTAATGTGAATCTGCTCTGTCCTGCAGTAGCCTCCTTCTATTGTTATACAATCTGCCTTTAGCTGGGGTCCACCGGACAGGATGCCTAACCTTTGTGCATAGGGTCTGGGTTAGAAATGTGTGTGCATGTTCCATGCAATCTTTGTGATGTCCTTGGGAAGCATTCGCAAAGGGGTCAGCAGTGTGGGTTGTGGCTTCCACTGGCCCAGTGGGCTGCATGGATACCATCTCAGTCCTAACAAGTGAATAACTGTCTAATCACATACATATCAAAGTAGTCTACTGTGCTGGTGGTGGTGGTGGTGGGATATGTATATCCAGGCCGAGTAACTTGTGTCCAGATCACACTAGTGGATGGCGTTCCACATACAGTACCTTGGTATGAACCCCCAGAGTGAGGTTGTGCATTGGACTGGCGCAGTGTGCTGACCGATGGGGCATGCTACTATGTTGTATGGAATGTGGCAGGTATTGTTGCACAGGTGTTGGCTGAGCACTGATATCTGGCCATGTACTTGTGTATCCACCAAGAGACAGACACATGCTACATATGGGAGTAGTAATATATCACTACAGTTGAGTATCATGTATAGTATGTGTGCCATATATTGCTGACATAGTCTGCTGATATCCTGTTTGTGTTCTCTTCCAGGGAGATGGCGCATCAGCGTAATACCGCCTACTCTGCAGCAGAAGATGAGGAGATACACCAGAGCCTGGTGCGTGATTATGACATACTGTTTTCCCGCACCAGCCAGAATCAGCAGGAGAGGGCTGCACTGTGGCAAGACCTTGTCCGTAGGGTAAATGACATTGGCACGCATAATAGGACATATGAGCAGGTACGACATCACTGCAGTGATTTAATCAGAAATGTCCATCAGCGTGCATCGGATATCCACAGGCAACAGGTTGCCACAGGAGGTGGGGTGGCCACACATCCCCCCTCACCAGACTGGAGGGACTACTCCTAAGTGTTGTGGCCCCAGCCCCGGAACCTCAACAGCAATACACCTGCATCATGATGGAGGCTGGATCCACACCGCAGCACGACATGGAGCGTGCAGGTAATATGCCATGTGTACACTTGACTGTTCTGTACACTGTTAGTTTATGAATGTGTAAGGTGTGTCCGTGGTATGTAGCTGTCAACATAGTATGTAATTGTGCAGGTGTGATATTGGCAATATCAGCAGCTGACATGTGAAAGGCAACTGGTGTACTACTGCACTGTATCATATGCAGTATCAATGGCACAGTTGTGCCCACTGACATTAATCTCCTCATTTCTGCAGGTCCCTCCGGTGTTACAGCAAGGCAGGCCATCCATGCTGGTGAGTGTGTTTTAACAATACCTATAATAGTCCTGATAGTGCTAGTAATACTAGTGTAACTCAGTAGTGCTCTGTGTGTATACTGCGGGGTGTGCATGTGTGCATGTGTGCATGTGTGCCTATGTCCACGTGTGCATGTGTGCATGTGTGCCTGTGTCCACGTGTGCATGTGTGCATGTGTGCCTGTGTCCACGTGTGTGCATGTGTGCATGTGTTCACGTGTGCATGTGTGCATGTGCGCATGTGTACATGTGTCCACGTGTGCACATGTCCACGTGTGCATGTGTGCATGTGTGCATGTGTGCCTGTGTCCATGTGTGCATGTGTGCATGTGTGCATGTATGCAAGTGTGCACGTGTGCCTGTGTCGATGTGTGCATGTGTGCATGTGTGCATGTGTGCATGTGTCCACATGTGCATGTGTGCACGTGTTCATAAGTGCATCACTGGTAACATTGTGTGGACACTGTAAACTGTGTTTCCTGTCTTTCTCCCACAGGTTCTGGTGCTGATCTGGTGTCCTGCAGCAGGGAACCTGAATCTGGTGCCACTGGTACTGGTAATGATGATATCTGTGTAATGGCACAGGAAGGTGTGTCAGGGTCCGCCATTGGTCAACCAATTGACAGTACACAGCTGTCAACCCCATCATTGCGCACAGTCATCCTGCCAGTACATCCTATGTCACCATTGTCTCTAGGTGATGGACAGGATACAGTGGGCATTGACCAGGGTAATGTGGTATCTGTGGCACATGCTTCCCCAAACAGCAGCCATGGGCAGGGTCCTGTGATGGTACCACACAGACAGTTGCCCATGGGTTCTCATGGGAGCATCCATGGGCGTACTGCCTCTGGCAGATGTGCCCAAAGAGGTCTGTCAACCTCAGCTATGTTTCGGGCTGTCATGCAGGCACAGTCACGTATGGAAAGGTACACCAGACAGGGTCTGAGGGAGCTGAGAGCATGTTGCACAGCCATGACTGACAGTATGCGTGACATCGCGGATGCTATCCGTAATTTCACCGATGTCATAGACAGACGTTGTGGGGACATATTACAGCAGCTCCACAACCACATGTCCATGAGCCAGGGCAATGGTGGGCGTTTGCGGCGTCGACATGGCCGTATGCCAGCAACAGCAGCAGCTGGCAGTCAGCACGGACGACAACAGGCCCGCGGATGCCCCCATAGTGCCAGCAGCAGCCCCAGCAATGCTGGGTCTGTGCTGTCATCGGAACGCCCCAGGAGACCACGTGCACATGGCTCTGGACAGTCCCAACAGGGACCTGTGTCCAGTCAACACACTCCCGCTTCTGATGACAGCACCCAGTCTGGCTTAGTACCGGATATGGTCCGTAGCACCCCTGCCAGGCACAGGTACTGTGTCCGTGCCCACAGACACTGATCTGTATGACCTGCCAGGTGCAGTCTGTGGTTGTCCACAAACCCCTGTATATGGCAGCCATGAGGTGGAACTGTGTGCGTGCATACACACATGCGAAATGTTAACACCTAGGGCTACCACATACATGCACACACTGCACCAACAGTGCCCCACCCTGTACTGCTGTCCCTCACCAACACACATACACACACATGTCAATTGGTGGTATCAGTGGCAGACTCAAGCATACCTAATTCACACCCTGTGCGTATGATGAAACTGTGCCACCTCCTGCAATCTCCAACATCAGTGCAGGAACAGGTAAACACATTGCTGATGCACAGGGTGACTACATAGAAGTGTATTAGTAGTATCATGTTGGTAACAGTACAGTGTGCTGATATGACTGTGTGTATATCCCAGCATGCCTGATGCAGTAACCGTATGACTGTCCTGAATTGTTATCTACACCCATAGTACGTACCAAAGTGTAACAGCTGCACATTATTGCATACCGGTGGTAAGGATGTCAACAGATAGCCACATACATGGGTAGTACAGTGGGGAAGCTAATGCAAGTAGTGATACGCAGTGATGGACATGTACAGTAATGGTGGCAAGTTGCCCACAACGACTATGCAATGTGGATGTTTGCGCATGTTGATATGTGTGCAGTACCAATGTAATCCAAATCACAATTAACTGTGACATAATATCAATTCTACCATGGGCATCTGCGCTGTGCATTCCTTGGTACATGTTGATAGTGCCTACATATTTGCACTGTTACCTACTGTTAGTGTTACCCCTTCTTTGTTGTACAATGGATTACTTCCAGCCCTGCTTACTGTAGCTTTGTTTGCATGCATGTTCGCTTGGGGTTCCCTGGAACACTGCTTCCACCTGCAATGCAGAGTTACAGTGCTTATGTGGACTCCTAGTGACATCTGCATAGCGTACGATATGTATGTCAAGTTTCCACATGACAGAACATCACTGTCTGTCCTGTTCGCATGTACATTGTCTGTGGCACATTGCACATGTCTTACCTGGCATTTACCCACGTGTGCAGTCATATATGCCAGTGCTATGAAATCAGTAGCAGTACACCCACACATACACACCTTCAGTATGTTGTTCCCCATTGGCCCTATGTGTTGGTAATCACCATGGCAATCACACTATGGTAGCATGTGCAAAGGTAACCTGTGAATCACCTCTATGTGACATAATATCAATTCTACCATGGGCATCTGCGCTGTGCATTCCTTGGTACATGTTGATAGTGCCTACTGGTTTATGTGAGTCATGTGGCAATGTCACAACTGCCACATGTATGCAGTCAACACTCACCCCTGGCCAGGAATGTACAACACATGTGTGGGATGCCACCACATAGCCAATCTGGGGACTGAGCACTCTGAACCCAGTAATGCCATACCCTGTCAGGTGACATGACATACTACAGTGACTACAATACCAGTCAGACATAGACCCGCACTGACAGCAATCTGAACACACTGGGGCATACTTGGAGACTCAGAATAGCATCCTGCCTGAGCATCACACACCTCCGCAGCTGGCACACAGGCATACGTTACGTCAGAACAGAGCACATGCCACACATGGCACACACATCCCGTGTGCCACACACTCACAGCCTGTAGGGCTACACAACACACCTGTTACAGATGTGTCAGGTACCTCTCTTGGCCGCTGCAGTGGGGTCCCGCTCAACAGGCTGTACATGGTGAAGGTCACAGTGATATGCCTGTGGGGCACTATGGTCCACCACAAAACACATGCATACAGGTCAGTCAGAGGCATGGACACATATGACTCAGTCATTGACCATGCCACTATGGATGACCTGAGACATACCTCCCTGGACTACATGATAGGGAACATAGAAGGGATCTCTCAGCATGTGGCACGGGCCAGTATGAGCCTGATCTTGGTTGCCATCATACCCTCACCAGGTATGCTACCACTATATGTAGGAAGGGTGTTCTATGTCTACATTCTGCTCAATCTCCAGTGTCATTCATAGGGTATCCACTGGCTGTCAAGTGTGCTTACATGCTAGGGAAGCCACAATGGTTTGCGAGGGGCAGCTTGCACGTGACACCCATGGGCCAATGTATATTGGTGAAGCCCCTTGATACACACATAGTGCCTTATGCTGCAGGACATGGATTACATAGCCACCTCCGTGGGTATCACACAGGATAGGACACTAACAGTGATGCTACACAACACCAGCAGTGCACACCGCAAGATGCATGCACTGGACACTGTCCTCAGCACGGTGAACTGCAATGTCTGTGCAGTACCAGAGTCCTGATTCACGGCTCACAGGTGCAACCCATCACGTCCAGGTTATACCTCATACCATGCCTGTCGTCCCCTACACATGTAACACACATGGACAGGGGGGGTGGTATCCCAAGGCACCACAGATACACACACCTCCAGGTTGTTGGCACAGCACAAAGCATCAGGGCCTATTCATGTGCAGCTAACAGTGTGTCGGACTGCCTTCTGGTTCATAGCCTGGCACACACAACCCTCCCATACACAGGAAACCCACCTATCCTCCATAACAACACTGGCAATATGACAGTCTCAAGAACTGTCTTTATATGGCTGGACTGCATCCAGCCAAACATTGTGCGTGAGCATTACTGTAGCTACAACACACTAGTTGAAGGGTTCCCAGCATGTGGTCACTGAATTGCAGTGGAATAACATGTTACCACTCCCACAACAGGTGGGAACATGCAGCACCTGTACATCGACTACATGTAGACTATATGGCCCAGACCAGATGTGTATCCCCTGCTGTAGGTATTTTACCATATACACCCACACTGTATAGACACATACCATGTGCGGCCCCTGCACAGTAAGACGCAGTCATATTGTTATGCATTGCAAATACCATTTATCCACTCGAGGCACGTGTCAGACATGGTAACTACTGCAGGTCACAGGTATTTATGTGTATGTGTCACACACATACATCATGTGTGCATTGCCATTGCTGGTTTAGGCAATGGCATGCATTGTTATGCACAAAGACCCACACAAGGTCATAATGTGTGACACAACCACACGTGGCAGTTGTGGGTTTCCATAGCATACCTATCTGTACTCTGACAATGGTAATAGACCCAGTAGTGGAGCGCACTATTGGCATTACTGGCCAACTAGCCGTGTTTGGCTGTGCTGATAGTGTGGTGACATCCCCTGTGTTTACTGGGGGAATATGCAGCATCTGGTGTATTGTAGTATTTGCCAAAAGGATCTGTTCTCTCACACTTGCAATTACACACACCCTACTACCCCCTCACACGCACACACACACTTGCCATTTGCAGGATTCATACCCCTATCTATGTCACGACACATGAGAGAAACGCATTAGCGAAGCGCACTATTCGGATTACTAGGAGGTTCTTCTTCTCTGGCTGTACTTATAGGGTGCTGACATCATCAGTGTTTGGAAAGGATAATGTGCATCATGTAGTGTGATCTCCTGATTGCCAAAACTAACATGTTTTTCATACAGAATTGCACAAACGCACACACGCAAACACCCCACATCCAAACACACACACACTTGCCATTTGCAGGTTTCAAACCCCTACCTAACTATGTTATGACACTTGAGAGAGACGCTTTAGCAGAGTGCGCTATTCAGATTATTAGTAGGTGTTCTTTCTCCAGCTGTATGTATAGGGTGCTGACATCATCAGTGTTTGGAAAGGGTAATGTGCATCATGTAGTGTGATCTCCTGATTGCAAAAAAGCACATGTCTTTCATACAGAATTGCACACAGACAAACTCCCCACATCCAAACACACACACTTACAGGTTTCAAACTTCTACCTAATTATGTTATGACACTCGTGACAAACGCATTAGCAGAGCACGCTATTCGAATTACTGGGAGGTTTCCCTTCTCCTGCTTTACTTATAGGGTGCTGACATCATCCGTGCTTAGATAGGGGAATGTGCATCCTGTAGAGTACTTTCACAGTTGCCAAAAGGGACATCTCCCTCACACAGACTTGCACACACACTAACTCCCCTCCACACTCACTGGGCAGTTGCAGGATTCAAACCCCTACCTAACTATGTTATGACACTCGTGACAGACGCATTAGCAGAGCGCGCTATTTGAATTCCTGAGAAGTTTTCCTTCTCCGCTGTACTTATAGGGTGCTGACATCATCCGTGCTTAGAGAGGGGAATGTGCATCCTGTAGAGTGCTTTCACAGTTGCCAAAAGGGACATTTTCCTCACACACACACTAACCCCTCTCCACACACACTGGGCAGTTGAAGGATTCAAACCCCTACCTAACTATGTTATGACACTCGTGACAGACGCATTAGCAGAGAGCGCTATTCGAATTACTGGGAAGTTCCCCTTCTCCTGCTGTACTTATAGGGTGCTGACATCATCTGTGCTTAGATAGGGGAATGTGCATCCTGTAGAGTGCTTTCACAGTTGCCAAAAGGGACATCTCCCTCACACAGACTTGCACACACCCTAACCCCCCTCCACACACACTGGGCAGTTGCAGGATTCAACCCCCTACCTAATTATGTTATGACACTCGTGACAAACGCATTAGCGGAGCATGCTATTCGAATTACTGGGAGGTTTCCCTTCTCCTGCTTTACTTATAGGGTGCTGACATCATCCGTGCTTAGATAGGGGAATGTGCATCCTGTAGAGTACTTTCACAGTTGCCAAAAGGGACATCTCCCTCACATAGACTTGCACACACACTAACCCCTCTCCACACTGACTGGGCAGTTGCAGGATTCAAACCCCTACCTAACTATGTTATGACACTCATGACAGATGCATTAGCGGAGCGCACGATTCGAATTACTGGGAGGTTTCCCTTCTCCGCTGTACTTATAGGGTGCTGACATCATCCGTGCTTAGAGAGGGGAATGTGCATCCTGTAGAGTGCTTTCACAGTTGCCAAAAGGGACATCTTCCTCACACAGACTTGCACACATACTAACCCCTCTCCACACACACTGGGCAGTTGAAGGATTCAAACTCCTACATAATTATGTTATGACACTCGTGACAGATGCATTAGTGGAGAGCGCTATTTGAATTAATGGGAGGTTCTCCTTCTCCTGCTGTACTTATAGGGTGCTGACATCATCTGTGCTTAGATAGGGGAATGTGCATCCTGGAGAGTACTTTCACAGTTGCCAAAAGGGACATCTCCCCCACACAGACTTGTACACACACACACACACACACACTGAGCATTTGCATGGTTCGAACTCCTACCTACCTATATTATGACACTTGAGGGAGATGCATTAGCAGAGCGCGCTAACCGAATTACTGGGCATCTGGTCTGCACCTGCAGTATTTATAGGGTGCTGACATCTTTATTTCCACAGAGGTATGTACATCTAGTACTACCTGTCAGGTGGGGGATAGCATATATATGCATTTGCAGCCACCTACGTCAGGGTCAGATATGCACATCGCACTGGCAGGTTATGTTCTATACCATGCTTCGTGACCACAGGACCTGTAACACACAACACAACCAGTCCAGAACACCACTCCCACATCCAGGACACACACTTTGCTTCCCTGGGAACAGTGCCGGGATATGCAGGTGTTCACATACACCATTCCAGTTGTTAACATCAGGAAAAGGCATATTGTGTGTGAGAACTACTCAGGCCTCTACCACTTTACCCTACAGCCACTACAATTTGTGGGTCAATGTGCTATGGCAGAACCACACACCACAGCCACATGGGGAAATACATATTGCACCTGTCCATCTGCAACATGGGTACTCACTGTTCCACACCAGAAGTAGACCACCATTGTTGATATCTGACCATACCCACCTTTCCCTGGACATCCATATCCCATCCCCACCCCCAGGCAAGGTTGTCACTGCACACAAACTATATTTAGCACAAGCAGACTCTACACTTGTGAAGACTGGGGTGGACGAATTCAAAGGACCCATGCTGGGGGATTATACTGGCCACTCTGCATAATCCTTGACAATTGCATTCTATGAGCATGTGTAAGGTTTGCATTGATCATGCTATCCCACATATACCCATGATTGCTCCACAACAAGACACCTGTCAGGTGTACACCAGCCATATATGAGCTGTCCAACAGACAGAGTGAGCTAATACATTGCAGAGCTGTAGCCCACAGAGGGTGGACATCTGTGAACAGTTCCGGCACGACACTTCCTTCCCACATAATCATCACAACACAGTGTTGACAGTGGAATTGTCCAGACAATGCAGATAGGGCTCCCCTCAGTCTGTTACTGATGGCCACTTACTGTTAGAGTTCCTCAGCAACCCTCTTCCAGCACACACCAACAACATGGCTGTGGCTTAGCACATTCAAACCCTGGGATCTTCACTGTGCCCCTGCTTGACAGAGGCACAGCTCACTAGCCTCACACGTTGCCTTATGTGACCTACTTTACAGTGGCACAGTAGCCTACTGTACTGGGGATGCAGATGCCAAGCACACTCTGGTAAGCTGTCATTCCCTAGGGCAACAAGCCTAGTATTGACCTCTACACCCATATGTTCAATTGTCAGATGCACAATATTTGTTGTGCTGTTATACTGTTTGCAGGTCTTTATTGCCATAGCATTCCCTGTTCCTATGAACAACTTGTGTATCTGTGGAAGATGTTTGAATATGAGGGCGATCCACTATATCACTTATGTCTCTGTAGTCATTTACTGTGTGCACTGGGCAGATTGCTGTGTTGTGGTTGGTTCCTGGAATGACACGTACAGATACCAGATATGTGTGGCCAACTGCTAAACGGAGATAGCTCCTAAGTGTGTGAGCATGCCCAGTTCAGCCTTTCCATGGCATGTTGTCTGACATATGCCTCATTTATCAAAGTGTGCGAGCATGCCCAGTGTGAGCTTTCCATATGTTGAACTCTGAAGTCCACCACATATTTGTGTGTGTGTGAACTTCAACAATATCTCACGTTTATGGTTGTGTGTTGGGTGTCATGTTGTGTACTAACTGGCCAACTGCTTTGTGTCTGCCACAACAGGGATTATACTGTGCCTGCAGGGATTGCATGGGATACTTTGCAGACAGTTGTCAACATACTTTCATAATGACCTAAGACTGTAGTACCGTATAGTGTACTGGTTCAGTACTTTCACTGTGGTGGACAGTATCCTGGGCTTTAGTCCTATCACTGCTTGACATCTTCATAGTGAGCACAACAGACTGTGTAGGGGCCAGTTGTGCACATATGACCATGTTGCATTATGTTCAGATATGGACTACCTACACCAGGCTCGTCCATCATTGGTAGTGTATTCCACAACATAGGTGGACATTGGCAAACACTAGCGATGTTCCCTAGGCCATTTCTGATGCTAGTCACAGGTTGTGTTTGTCCTTCGACACACATTGTAACTGGAGTTTGCCATGACATATGTCATGATTAGTATACTGTGCCTCCGTCTACCTCTGACATAACAGTGATACCCAGGGTTAACCTACCATCTCCCATCCACTCATCGGGATTCCTCTTGAGGGGTGTCGATAGGTGACTCTCTGGCTAACCTGTACTGGGAGTTTACTCAAGAGTGGGGGTGCCTTCTGTGTTATGGATCATTCTGTACAGCTTGTCCTATGTATGTCAGTGCTGGGGTTCAGGTCTCTCATGTGCATAGCTCACTGCCATTCAGATTGTACAAGGTGCAGCATGTTCATTGATTCCAGCTTGGACATGGCTTCATACATCAGGCACAGCTTGCCTCTGGCTGGGCAGTATGGCAGTGTGTGGAGCTGCAGTTTGTTTACTCAGGCAACACATGGCATCTGTTCATGCTCTTTGCTACTCCTGGTGGGGTACTGTTGTGGACTTTACAGTTGATGGAGGTGTCTGCTGAGGTATATCCCACAGGGGCTATTGTAGTCAATTGTGATGCTGATGAAGGATGACTGCAGAGCCACAGTGACCTCCCCTTATCTACATCTGACAACCTTCATGATTGGGTGGGTATATGGTATGTTTCTGCGAACACTACAGCCACATGTTTGTCCAGTGCAGGATATCTATCACCTTGTGTCCCCAGTTCTCTCATTACATGTTAGGTACGTAATGGGTTAACACCTGTGTGGTAATTTGTGGGCACTTACTTTATATCCACGATGGTTGTCTATACACAGTTCTGCAATTAGCTTGCTGACATGGCTATGGCTCCAGTTGTCTGTTTCTAGGTGGCCCTTTTGTGGGTTGCTTGTGTCAGCTGGGGGTCGGATATGGTGGGCTGTTTGTACTCCTCTACATACATGTTCAGTCACAGTCCTTCCATGTTGGCCTGTACCTATGGTTCATATATACGGAACGGGGGGGGTCCCAGGACCAAGCCTTGTGGGATGCCACTCATATCTGCTTTGTAGTCTGACATGGATGCAGCATGTCTGACCATGTCAGTTCTGTCCTTGGTCTGGTTTGCAACCCCTCTACTGACATAGGGGTATATATTTAAGCTGGTGAACATATCCATACTGAACTCGTAGGGTATTGTCTGGAAGCATATGCACAGTCCAGCTATGCTGTGTGGACCACATTGCCCTCATCAATGACCTTAATGACTGTTTCAAATGGGTCAAACATGTTTAGGGGCAGGATCTGCAGTTACGACAGCCACACTGTGTAGGGTATCAGTAGGTCCACGATAGCTTTATGTCTGCGGTACATACTGATCCTTTCCATAGCTGTGCAGACCAAGCTTGTCAGGATCCTGGGGTGGTAGTTTGCAGTATCCATTCAGGCAACACCTTTGTTGTGAATGACCACTGTTGTTGTACACTGCTCTTTGGGTACATATCCTGTGGTAAGGCTGACATTGGGCAGTAGTGTGATTTGGCATTCCATTATTCTTGGAGTCCATGTTGGCCTCAGCCCAGGACACCATCACATACCTTTGCTGCTGTGTGTTTTGCTTTGCAGATGATGGCTGTTACCTCAGCATCTGCAATGTCAGGGGACCAGCAGTCTGCTGGGATATATATTTTGCATTCTGGGGGGGGGGGGTGTTGCACTGCACCTGTCAGGTTGTATGTTGGCAATATGTGTGTGTGTTTGGTATGTTGTTTGTGATATCTGTGTGATTCGGAGCATATCTGTGGATTCCCAACATGGTTCCTACCATCAGTTAAGTAAGCCTTGTGATTATCCTTAGTGTTCTGTACAATTTGTATCTTCATAGGTTAATGGGTTCATATTAGGCTATCCACCCTAGGGCATTAGTAAGCCAAGCCAGAGTGTGTGTGTCTTTTGCCGCCCCTTGCTATGTGACTATTATGGCCATTTATGATTTTCTTTACTGTGCCCCTGTCTGGACGTGACACAGTGAAGACACCCAGTGTACATGTACGATCACCCATCCACTTGGCAATATTCCTGTTGAGGGGTGTCAGTGAGGGGCTCTGCCTAACATGGATTGGGATCCTGTTTCTGGATGTGGGGAGCCTCTGGGTTATGTATCTGTCCCTCCAGCACATTCTATTTCATTATGTGTTAAGGCTGATATCTGTCACTCTCGCAGCTCCAATGGCTTTGATTTCCTGTGGTGGAGCATGTCCATTACTCCTGTGTTGGACATGGCCTTGTACAACAGACATACAGTGCCTCTGTGTAGGCAGTCTGTGACTGCATTCAGCTGGGGTGTCTACAGCCAGGCAGCATATGACATATATTTGACACCCTTTATCCTCTTGGTGGGGTACCTTTGAGGTCTTCCAAACCGCTGCAGGTGTCACGTACGGTACATCCCATATGAGTCATTGTACTAGATTATGGGTCTGATAAGGGAACAGTACAGGGGCACAGTGACCTCTGTTGATGTAAATGTGAATCCTTTCATGATACGGTGTCCAATATCGACAATCTTCCTAGCCACATTGGCATTGTGAGTGTCACATGACAGATTACTGTCGACTTGTGTCCCTAGGTCCCTGATTACTCCTTGCATACATAATGGTTTACCACCTATGTGGTAATTTGTGAATACCTTGTCTGGTATTTGGTGGGACACTCATACTGTCCAGTGTCTTCAGGATGTCTGGGTGGAGTTCTTGTGTGTGAGAGTGTGGTCTGTCGCATGCTACAGACTGTACAGCAGTTTTGACTACACTTAGGTGCACATGGGTGATCTCCGCTGCTTTGTGCATTGTCAGTTACCTGGCCATATGGGTGTCTGTGCTGCATATGGATACTTCCCCTCCTTTGATGTTTTGGTCCAGATGTTGGGGCCATAACGCATGATATGTGGTAAAACCTGGTAGTGCTGGTGTGCTATCAGTAGGCTTGCAGCAGGCTTCTGTCACTGCACAGACATCGATGTTCTTCATACTGGGAAGTGCCTCAGGGGCATGCATATTGCAGTTTACACATCTGGCATTGGTCAGCATTACCCTTATGTTTCTTACCACTTATGTTTTCTAGCGTGGTGGGTGGTCTTTTTGGCCTTGCCTGCGTACGGCTCTATGGAGGTGGCAAAGGCCTTATTCAGTATCCAGACGCCCAGGGGTAACAGGTGCAAGCCATCCCTGGAACAGCAGCATGGCTTGTCATGCATGACATCTCAAGCAGACAGACATTAGACCCTCTTGGACTGACAGCTGTAACTGTGCCACCTGTTAAAGATGATCATTCTGTGTTTGTACTGTGGCATCATTCTTGGTGAGGGTTGGATGCTGCAAATGGCCAGTGTCATACTGGCCTGGGGTACATACTCAGAGAGCTCATCCATGTCTCATGTAGTCCAGGGAGGTACATCTCAGGTCATTTACACCAGCATGGACAATGAGTGCATCATATTTCTGCTTGCTTTGGGGTGACCTGCGTACTTGTGTTATGTGGCATATTGTGCAGCCTACAGGCAGCTTACTGTACCCTTTCTCTTGTTCAGTCTGGTGAGTGGGACAGCAGTGTGTCTGCCTACACAGACACCTATTACAACTGTATCAGGCATGTTGTTTCTCCTTCTGGCCTGTGACTGTTTGGCACACCAGCTTTGTGTACTATGTGTTGCATGTGCTATGTTTGGAGGTTGTGGTTGCTTGGGATCTGCTTTGGAGGCTTCTGTTGGTGTGGTGTGTTTGTAATTAGGGCCTCCGGGAATGTTTTTCTGTGTTTATGTGTTTGGTTTACAGTTGTGATAGGTCTATGTGGGACTGGGTTTGTGGTGTATGTGGTTACCTTCTCCTCCTGACTAGTTTTGACAGTACTTAGTTGGGGGAGCTCAGCCTCCGGTTTGGATACATGGTTGCATCTCTCACATATATTTGTATTTATTGGGGGGAGTTGTGGGTTGTCTGTGTACTTGGGCCAGGTGTCACATTGCCTCTGATTCACAGATTCTACTTGTTGTGGCTGGCCTTAGTGGATTGTATGTGTGGACATATTTTATTGCCATACTACTGATCAGTGATTACTTCCCTTTTTATGTTTGCTCTATCATGTAGTAGCTTCCTCATTCTCTTGCATGGTTTGGTAATGGCTGGAGTCCAGCATGCCAGATGCCTGCGTGTATGGCATTGTGTCTTGTTGTTATTTGTGATTGCATACTCCAAGCATTCCTGGCTGTGTTCATGGAATGCCTGTATAACATGTTCTGCGGTGTGTCCCATATTCTGCACTTGCACGGGGCCTTTCGTGGATTCCACATCGGTTTGGAGGGGTGCAACCTATGCTTTACACATGTTTTTCACCATGGTATTCTGGCCAGGGACTGGGGTCAGGATGTGTATATCCAGTGTGATTACTCTATGGTCTGGTCTTACCAGTGAGGGATACACGTCTCATCTTGCCATCCAGTACACATGTTGCTGATTATCACATCCAGTATGCTTACCCCTGTTGTGGGAGTGGTACGTTGTTCCTGGGCATTTTGGTTTATGGATTCTGAGAACTTTTCTCCTACTGTGTTGGTGCTAGTATAATGCTCCCAGTGTATGTCTGGCTATTTTCAGTCAAGCAATATAATGTGGTTTGGGGGGCTTGATATATTCATGTATTCCAACATAGGCCAGGTGCAGTTCCTGGTATTAGGACAGTAGTCTGCAGCAGGCTATATACTGGGAGGCGGTTTTAGCCATTGGTATTTGACCATGGCTAATCCATGCTGCTTCTTGTTGTGGTACCAACATGGGGTGTGGTTATCCTTGACATTTATTGCTAGTCACCCTCCTTTTGTAGCTTGTTCCATGTTTTGCAGCTGTACAGCACAGTATGAGGTGTGACCTGGTAGTGTTAGGGTGCTGATGTGAGCCTTGACCCAGTTTTCTATTACAGGACTGATATCTACATTCTCCATACTGTGTGCGTTTACACTGCACACATCTTGCTGTTTAGACTTCTGGCATTGGGTAGCATTACATCTAGGTTCCTATCCCTTGTGGTACCTATGAAGGTGGGTTTGTGTTTTGAGACTTACCTATTCAGGGCATGCTGTGGGTACTGACAGCCTTTTCCAGTATCCATGGGGCCTGGACTGATAGGTGCATGCCACCCCTAGCAGGTGGTGCATCATGTCATGCTCCGCATGTCTTCCCAGGCTGGAACACATTGGCTCCCCTTTGACTAACTGCATTACTTCAGCCAGTTATTGCAATTGATCACCCCATCGTCATTTTGTGGCTTCATGCTTGGTGAGGGTGGATGTTAGTCAGGGTCCTCAGGTTTGCATATAGTACATGGTGTTACATTACTTAACACATGGCATTCATGCCTCAGGTGGTGCTGCAGGGCTGCCTCTGTCGGATGCACATATTACACTCCCTGTACATGTTTGTGAGCAGGTCATGTCATTTTAGGCATCCCTGTTATTATTTGAGTGAGTCAGAGGGTGTATCATTCCCAGGGTTCCTACTGGGCCAGTGTATGTGCTATGTTGCCTCTTTGCCAAGGCCAGGGCATACTGGGCATGCCTCCTTCTGCCTACTGGGGCAGGCTCAGGTTGTTCCTCCTCTGAGTCATGCTCTGCCTGTGATGGCCTTGGCAATGGTGGGGTGCTGTTTGGCCCAGCCCTATGCTGGTCCTGCTGCAGCTGTTTTCGCAAGATCATATTATGTAGCATAGTACATACCATGACAATTTGGGTACATGTAGTTGGTTTGTACTGCAAGGCTCCACCAGATGTGTCCAGACACCGGAACCATGACTTGAGCAGCCCAAACACACGCTCTATTACATTACGTGTTTGTGCGTGTGCCTCATTATGGCATTCCTATTCAGGTGTGTGTGCATTTCTGATGGGTGTCATCAGCCACGGCTCCAGTGCATAACCTGCATCCCCCACTAGGTGTCCGTGTGGGATGTCCCCACTGGCAAATGTCTGGTACAGCTGCGTCAAATGCCAGATGTGGGAATCATGGTACCTCCCAGGGCAGCCAGCACACACATTCATTATTATGCCCTGGGCATCACACACGACCTGGCAGTTGATGGAGGGGAAGCCCTTGCAGTTAATGTAGGCCCTACCCCGCTCACCGGCTGGTGCTTTGATGCGTATGTGCGTGCAGTCTATTGCACCCACTACCTCAGGGTATTCCGCTATTTCCTGGAAGGGACGCATATTGCTGGCCAATACCTCACGGGCATTGGGGAAATATACATGATCACCGACATGTGCTGACATGGCATCCAGGAACTGGTGCAGTACCCTGGAGGCTGATGCCTGTGATATCCCCATCATATCACCAGTTGGTCTTTGGAAGGTACCTGTTGCTAGTATTCTTAGGCCAACACATACCTTGGTTTCCACTGGGATGGGTTTCCCTCTGTTCTGTGTGTGAGGCATGGCCTGCACAGCTCAACTATTTGCTGCAGGAGCTCTCTGTCCACTCTATAGCACTCTACTATCTCCAGCTCATGTAACCCGTGGTAGGTGACCCTGGGCCTGTACACACTTCTCCGTCTCCTCACTGTGGGTTGTCTGGCACCATCTGCATTGTCACCACCCTCAGCAAGTCACCTATGTCTCATTATGACAGCTATGGCAGCCCCTAACATTTCTGCTCTGAGTTCAGCTTTTTCAGTTTTCACTTCTAATAGCTTACTCCTGTCTTGCAGTGTCTCTTGAGAGAAACATCCTGCACTGCTGTTTGCAGAGTTTTAAGTGCTGGGCTGGGCTACTATTCTGCCTGTGTAATTGCCTGCTTCTAATTGTTTTCACCTGCTAGCTCCAGCAGTATTCCCTGCTAGCTTCCTACTAATTCTGTTGCTTCCTTTTTCCTTTCTGTTTTCTCAGGGGGGAGCAGCATGCATACCAGCAGAAACATGCTCACAGTGGCTTACACGTGCGCACACATGCTTACACAGTTCAGGATCTGCCTATTCGGGTTAAAACGCGCGCACACCCGTGCAAACAGTGTCACAGGTCTGCCAACAGGCTCCTACATGCTCAGTCTGCCCTACACGCGCGCACACCAGCGCAAACAGTGTTAAACATCTACCAACACGCTCTCACATGGTCAGTCTGCCTTACACGCGTGCACACTGCCCTATTCGCGCTTCATGGCGTGCACACGTGCGCATGCACGCCCAGCAAGAAACTTTGGTGTAAGTAACAGTGTACACCTTCCATTTCTTGACTTTCCCATGCTTATCTTGTGGCACTCCTCTTTCCCTGATCTGTGTCTGTCATCTGTCATGTTACACTGACCTCCAATGAACTGCATTTCTTTCTACCATTCCCCCCTGTGATGTCACCTATCTCCTACTCTATTCCTCCCCCTTATGTATCTCTTACACTACTCAGACTGTGCTCATTTGCTATGTGACTGTGGGATTCAGTATCCTAACCCTCATTTACATGAGATTGCCTACTAATGCTTAGTTACATGTCTTAGACTCAGCTTCCCCCCTTAGCAACCACTACACGGTGGCCATGTTGTTTTTGGTCTGCTGGTCCCTGCATTGTCATTCCATGTATTGCATAAAACCCACATTTGTGGGTTTATAACCTTCATTTTTATGTTTTATACAGCGCAACCCGTTTGCGCAGGGCTGCGCTGCGTTAAAAAAATATATATATTTTTATAATTTTTGCATTGGATTACCTTGCCAATGGCCACATATTTGGCCATTGGCATGCTGCCTGACACATATGCACCCTTTATTTGGAGCTGACATGGCTCCGTTGTGATTTTTGCAGAAACGTACTCAGTTGTCAACTGAGTACATTTCTGCAGCTAAAACGGCTCTTACACGGGCTGGTTTCTGCTTCATGGATTGCTAATATACCTCATTTGCATACCTTTCAGCTGCAAGTGAGGTATTTAGCATATCCACGCCCAGTCCGTGTAAGAGACGTTTTAGCTGGTCTCTTACACGGAGTTTAGGGCTGTTCCTGGATCGCGAGGCTTGCATGGAGTGTTACACGTCTCTTACACTCCGTGCAAGCCTTCGTGAATCCTGCCCTATGTCTGCAGCTGGAAATTCTTTCTATTGTTTGAAACAGGTTTCCAATGCAATTGTTTTATGACTTCCAGTTTCTGGCAATCTTCTAAGAGAGAATTGTCAGCTTCTAAGAGATAAATATTTTTCACAGAAACATGTTAAATTCTGTTGGAATCTGTTTAGCCTGGGAACTAGATGCAAGTGTCAAATTTATTATTTATTTATTTTATTTTACATTTGTTAACTGGGGGTGTCTGACTGAGCCAAAAAGGCCCTTTTTCAGCAGAGGCCCAAGGAGAAAAGCTCGACAAAGAAAAACTACAGACACATTTAGTTATTTAGACATTATCAGGGTTTGTACTTTGACATCATCTAGGTAACTCAGCAGTAATGTGCATTATTTACTTAAGGACTATCTCAGAGAGAGAGAGAGTGCATTTTGTATGTTGTTCTGGACCTGTTAACAACTCACCAGCACTTTGCCTTGCTCTATAAGTAAGTTATTTAGAACATAGTTTCTCTTAGAGATAGATAGGAATATAGCACGATTAGTGTAGATGTTCTCTATATTTATGTGAGACTGTCCTGCAATGTTTTTTTTAATTATTTTCTGTGTTTCTGAACTCTATTGTCACTGTGCTGAGTTAATGAATATTGTCTTATGCTTTTATTATTTATTATTAAATATTTTAAACCTTTTAATTGTGGCTGGTTTTGTATAGAGATATTAAAGCTCATAGAGTACTTGCATATATTTGGTGATACTGTACAAACCACTACTTAATAGCCTTAGCCTTGGTCACAATTACTATTTGGAGCAGTAACATTACACAGTGGAACTGGTCACCCTTTGGGAAGGGCCTTATAGTAGCTGATAAGTAGGGGTTCTGGTGGCAGTGCTAACTACCTTATGGTCTGGGCAGAAGGGGGCACAGGTAGTGAAGCTGTGCCAGCCTTCCCCAAGTGTCTGTTTGTGTATCAATCAAATCTCAAAGTGTGTGTGTGTCAGCTAATTGGGCAGGGACATGAAGCACTGGTTGGACAGAAATAGTGCTGGGAGGACTTGGCTTGGAACTCTGGCTAAGGAATCCACTCTATAGCTGTTCCAGTGAGGAGTCTTACTGAGGATCTGGAGAGAGAGAGATAAATCATCCCCAGACTGACTGTGATCTTTGTGTGCTCTTAAGGGAAATTGTACTTTACTGTGTGTGTACTGTTCATCCTCTCAATGTGCATGTCCCTGACTGGTGCTAATGGTGAGGATTGTGACTCCTTGATTACTGGGCCAGTGCACAGGCATCACATATTAATTGTTTGGCAGTGGTGGGATATCCACATCAAATATTAATTGGTTGATGGTGGTGAGTTAGCCACATCACATAGTTGTCTTGTAGTGGTGTGGATAGTGAATTCCTGTAGCTTGTATACAGTGATCACTGAAGGTGTTTGTGTACTCTAAATCAGCCACACAGTGAACATTCAGAGTTCAGATCACAATTGTTTTTTTTCATTTGTTAGCTTAGTTAGTCAGGGAGAGCAGGCAAGCATGTCAGCAGAGGAGTATGGCAAGCTGACAAGGAGCCAGTTGGCTGAGATGTGCCAGATTAAAGGACAGGTGCATGCCAACCTGACTAAAGCAGACATGATTGCATCTTTGGTCACAGCTGCATCGGAGAATAGCAACCAGGAGGACAATCAGACTGGCCGTGAAGATGTATAACTCTCAGAGAATGGACAGCTCAACCTTTCTACAAAGGACTTAAAAATCCTTCTGGAGTTAAAGAGACTTGAGTTGGAGGCCAAGCATTTGGAAATGGAAGCAGCAGAGAGACTGAGACATCTAGAGACTGAGGAAAATGAGAAACTGCTATGCCTGGAAGCAGAGGAAAAGGAGAGGGAGAGGGAACATGAAAAAGAGATGCTGACTCTTCGCCAGAGTCATGGAGGTAATGGGGAAGGGAGTAAGTGAACCCAAAAAGCAACAAAAGTCAATACATTTCTTCCACAGTTTAAAGAGGGGGATCATTTTGATAGTTTCCTTCATATGTTTGAGAGGGTATGTAAACAGTATAATGTTGACCAAGGGCTCTGGGTACAGTTCCTGACCCTTTTACTCCATAGTAAAGGTGTAAATCTTCTATCCAAATTGTTTAATAATGACTTTATAAATTATAATGTTGTAAAGAACTGTGTGGTAGAATTGTTTCAGCTAACACCTGAAGCTTATAGGAAAAAGTTTCATAAGCATAGACCCAAGGCAGTGGAAAGCATGTGTGAATATGTTGCTGATCTAAACACTTATTTTCATAAGTGGGTGAGTGGATGTCAGGTCACCATTGTTGAAGGGCTGGCAGACCTTTTGCTGAGGGAACAAGCCCTTAGCACTTTGCCTGAGGACATGAGGATCTGGTTAGCTGATAGACAATGCCTTACTGTAGATGAGTTGGGAAAGAAGGGAGACCTATACCAAGCAAGTAGGGTGTCATTGCACAGGAAAGGGACACCCAGTGCTGTTCATGGGTCTAAGGGAACCCATGGTGTGCAGCCCAGATTGCCCCAAACCAAATCTGACAGTGGCAGGGGAAGCCACTTGTCCAGGTACATGTCCAGGACCTAGGGTTAAATGTTTTGAATACAACCAGTGTCATGTAGCATATAAATGTTCACAGAGGCAAGGTGGGGAACAAAAGGTGAGGGAGCCAAGTAAGTGGGAATGACAAAATGCCAACAGTAGGTTGTCTTGAGACAACAAGGGTACCAAACTACCCTCCTGCAGATGTCCCGATAGGGAAGGATTTTGATAAGGTAGTACCATGTATTTATGCAGTTACACGCAGTCAGGCTGGGAGACAAGCATGTGGGTCTGGTAACCTGGGGGAGACCCAGACAGGCTGCACACTTGCAGTAAGGACTGGTGAGGTGATTACTTCATGGAGGGAGCTACCCTGTAGCAATGAGACTGAAGGTGAGCCACAGCTGCTTGTTGGTACTGATGTTCCCTTGAACAGAGTAACTGCAAGGGCAGAGGTGAACGGTAGTGCCCAGGCTGACAGTGAGACACTGCTGTGAAAGGATGCCAGACTTCCTGTGGAAGGGGAGCTGGGAAGGGTTACAAAGAGAGATTTGAGACAGGCTCAGCTCTCAGACCATACATTACAAGGCCTGAGAGAGGTAGCTGGTGAGGCACCTGATTTTCAAGGGAAGGGGGACTCTCTATACTGGGTCAAAGGGTTACTGTATAGAGAGTTGACCCCTGAGGGAGGGCTAGAAGGTGAGATGCTACAGCAGTTGGTAGTGCTTAGAGCCTACCGTCTGGTGCTTCTAGCCATAGCCCATGATATTCCCTTTGCAGGTCATATTGGCATAAAACATACAGACATATTATGCAGAACTTCTATTGGCCTGGAATTTCCAGAGATGTAACAGGGTACTGCAGGACCTATGAGCAATGCCAAAAGGTAGACAAGGCAGGAGACAAGGTGAAAGCTCCTTTGATGCATGCCTTTGCCTGTGATTGAGGAGGCATTTCAGAGGGTAGCTATCCAGCTCTACTCTGTCACCTATCCCCTACTCATAGGTGACCTCTGTCTAACATACAAAGCCATGTCAAACCCAGATCTGTTGGACATGCTACACTTAAGGAAATCCCAATTTCTCCAAGCCACATGCTCCAGGGACCTAAACCTTGTCACTACAATAAACAGAGCATGCTAAAGGGATAGATTCCTGTCTTAGAGACTTCCCATGCTCTGGAAGAAACTACCCATTCATGTCAAACAAAGCTCCTCAGTGGCCCTCTTTAAGAAAAATCATGGCAATTGTATGGGAAATAGAAAATTCACACCGGAGATTAATTTTGTGGCTCTGCTCAACAGGGGCACAGGAAAAGAAATTCTTGGGTGGCGAAAACCAGGGAACTTTTTTGGCTAGGCTTATATAGGCCCTAGGGCTGATAGCCTAGTACCTACCTATGAACCTATAAACCTATATTGTGGGGCCTCTGAGTGCCCCAAGTTCAATAGGGAAAAAGTATATCCTAGTGGTAGATTATGCTACAAGATACCCTGACACAGTGGCTTTGTCCTCTATTGATGTGGTAAATGTGTCAAATGCTTTGTTAGAGATTTTCAGCAGGGTAGGTTTCCCATAAGAAATACTGAATGACAGAGGTGCCAATTTCATGTCAGACCTGCTGGCTTGTCAGTGGAAGTACTGTGAGATGAAGCACCTAAAGACCATCCCCTTCCATCCACAGGCTAATGGTCTTGTTGAGAGTTTAAACTCTACACTCATGTTCATGCTATGGTTGTTTGCAGATCAGTTTAAGAGGGACTGGGACAAATATTTGCCCCATCTGCTGTTTGCATACAGAGAAGTACCCAGGGATCCACAGGTTTTTCACCCTTTGAGTTGCTGTATGGGAATAGGGTGAGGGGGTCTATAGATTTAATCTGAGATGAATGGGAGGAGAAGTGTGAATCCCACAAGGATTCTGTTGTGGCATATGTCCTAAACCTCAGGACAAGGCTCAGGGAACTCATGGGCTTGGCCCAGGAGAACCTGGCTGAAGCCCAACAGCAGGAAATAAGGTCTGGTATGACAGTAATGCTCAAGCTAGAGTGTGTGCTGTAGGGCAGCAGGTAATGGTTCTTGTTCCTGTCAGACACAACAAGCTGCAGGCAGCTTGGGAGGGACCCTACAAGGTGGTAAGGAAGGTCAGTGATGTTAACTACATGGTAGAACTGCTAGGCAGGAGCAGAAATGTTATCATGTTAACGTGATGAAACCTTACCATGATAGGGAGGCCCTTGTGCTGAGTATTTGCAGTACAAGGCAGGAGGAGTCTGTGGAGGATCTATGGCTACAGGGAGCCAGCCAGGAAAATCCCAAATTACTGTGGTGGAGCTTAGGGTTGCAGGCATATGATGGGACAGTGCAGCATGGTACTGGGGTCAACCATGCCAAGGCAGCTGGAATATCAAGACAGGGATTGGGGAAATGTATTCCCAGATAGGCTCAACCCTCTAAACAATGTTTCTCATGGGACACTTGAAAAACTAGCTTGACTTCTCGTTAGGGGAGAAATGCGACACTGCCAGCCCAGCTAGATAAAAGTTTGTAAATAATCATATGTCATTTGTAATTATTAATAGGATTTGTAGTCTTGTTTTACAAATGTAAGAGAACTCTATGTTATGATTAAACTATATTTTCTGTACTGAGCTTCAAGATTGTAACCACAGTGCACCCTGCTGGAAAAGAGCAGAAATGTGTATATGGACTATATGCCTATGTAAATGTATATTTCATGTTAGAAATTGGAATATACAGAGTTAACTTGTAAAACTCTAAGAAAATAAGTTGATAAATAAAGAATTTTATGAGTGTGTTTACCAAAACTAGAAGACAGAATGTCTGCAGCTGGAAATTCTTTCTATTGTTTGAAACAGAGGTAATTACAGGTTTCCAATGTAATTGTTTTACGACTTCCAGTTTCTGGCAAGCTTCTGGGAGAGAACTGTCAGCTTCTATTGGATAAATATTTTTCATAGCGACATGTTAAATTCCGTTGGTATCTGTTTAGCCTGGGAACTAGATGCAAATGTCAAACAGTGATGTCATCTAGCTAACACAGCAGTAATGTGTATTAACTTAAGAACTATCTCAGAGAGAGAGAGAGTGCATTTTGTATGTTGTTCTGGACATGTTAACAATGCACCAGCACTTCGTCTTGCTCTGTAAGTATGTTATTTAGAACATAGTTTCTCTTAGAGATGGATAGGAATATAGCAAGATTAGTGTAGATGTTGTCTATATTTATGTGAGACTGTCCTGGAATGTTTTTTAAAGTATTTCCTGTATTTCTGAACTCTGTTGTCACTGTGCTGAGTTAATGAATATTGTCTTGTGCTTTTATTATTTATTATTAAATATTTTTAAACCTTTTAATTGTGGCTGGTTTTGTATAGAGATATTGAGGCTCTTAGAGTACTTGCATGTATTTGGTGATACTGTACAAGCCACTCCTAAATAGCCTTAACGTTGGTGATACTATTTGGATAAGAGTAACATTACACAGTGGAACTGGTCACCCTTTGGGAAGGGCCTTATAGTAGCTGATAAGTAGGGATTCTGGTGGCAGTGCTAACTATCTTATGGTCTGGGCAGAAGGGGGCATAGCTAGTGAAACTGTGCCAGCCTACCCGAGGTGTGTGTTTGTGTATAAATCAAATCTCAAAATGTGTGTGTGTCAGATTCTTGGGCAGGGACACAAAGCACTGGTTGGACAGAAATAGTGCTGGGAGGACTTGGCTTGGAACCCTGGCTAAGGACTCCCTCTATAGCTGTGCCAGTGGGGAGTCTTATTGGGGATCTGGAGAGAGAGAGAGGGATAAAACCAGCCCCTGACTGACTGTGAGCTCTGTGTGCTCTTAAGGGAAATTGTACTTTACTGTGTGTGTACTGTTCATCCTCCCAATGTGCACATCCCCTCACTGGTGTTAGTGGTGAGAATTGAGGCATCTTGATTACTGGACCAGTGCACGGGTGTCATATATATATATAGATATGGGTTATAAATACATCTACCTATCATACATCTCAACATCTTAGTGCAGGAAATCTGGACAAAGCCATAAATAAAAGTGGAACAAAGTCCCCAAAATAGGGACAGTTTTTGAATATTGGTCTTACAAACATAGACAATTGATAGAATAACAGGTTTTGCATATCATGAATTTTCTAAAGGATATGACGTCTGAAACTTAAATGTTTGTCATTATTTTCTAACTTTAATATTAATGATTTGCCAATAATTTGCCAGAAAACCACAATTTTATGAAAAGCAGACCAAAAACATTAGACCAAAATCTGGACAGTCTTCGAAAATCTGTACAATTACGAGGTACCTATGTGGTTTATGAGCAGTTTTTTATAAACGTTTTATGGGTACAGTGCATCAGAGGAGGTCAGATGGCCAGAGATTAGACTTCATTATTGTGATAACTGTAATACATATGACTCCATTTTGTTTTATCTGAATATTGTCGCAGTTCAGCATAAATGAGCATACCCTAACATTTCTGGTGCATGTTAGTGAAGGCATGAATATGCCTCAGATGGCTGCAGACTTATAGCTGAGTGCATTCACAGGAGTCTGAATGTATGTTGATGAGCATCCCACAGCAATTTACATCCAAAAGTGGCCATACATGGTCGCGTATTAGTGTGATTCATAGAGATTTTATTTATGTATGTATGTGTTTATTTATTTATCCTTTGTGATTGGATTAGTCTTAGTAGGCTCTTTTCAGGGGAGACCTGAGGTAGTATTTATACCACTATGGGAAGTTTGGCCAGTGCATTGGGGAATTTTCCCTACTCTTTTTGATAGGTGCCTTGGGATCTTTTACATCCACATGAACTATCACCAACTCCAGCAGATGGAGCATTGGTTTAACATCTTATCCAAACAGCAACACACTAAGGAATACAGCACACCCATTATGCTACACTGGAGTGTCAGTAATCTATCTGCCTGGTGTGGGAATAGAACCACAGTCTTCTCACCAAAGGAGAGTATGCTACCTGTTGTACCACTGACACTGCTTAGACCCTAACTTACATACAGATGTATAAACATACCTGAATTTATGCAGAAAAGTTCAGTACCAAGATATTAACTTGCCCTTTTTCGAGTTAGCTGGCAAATGTCTTAGGAAACCGCAGACTTCTTAAAGTAAGAATTAATAAGAAGCACTTCAAATATGAAAAGAAGTAGTGAGTTAGATGTAATAAATGTTGCTTTTACTAATATCATGTGCATGTAATGATGACTATTAATGAATAGTATACAGCTGTCATTTGGAAGTAGGAACTCAGTACAGTAGCAATGGAAATGATTAATGATCACTGAGAAAAATAAGTTATTTTGTATAATTTAGTGATTGTGCATATGTGGAAGAAATTCAGTTGTTAAATTGTGAAATACTGCAGTGTAAGGATTTTTTTGGCTCAACATGTGTGTTTTTACTGGAGGATTTCTGAATGTCACTGATGAGTGAAAAATCACATGAAAGAAATGACAGTGATAGGGATGGATGAATCTGTTAAAGTGATTTAGTGATGTGAATGTACAGCAACTAATGTTATAGCAAAGTGTCACTTGGCTGGACTGTATGTGTATGGTGGCCTAATGGTTAAGGTGTTTGCCTTACAAATACAAGGTGCAGGGTTTGAGTCTCATAAGGGATAATTGGCTAGGCTTAAAATGTCTCACAAGGGCAGTTAGCCTAGTACTAACCTATGAACCTATAACCTATATAAGTATGGGGTTTGTGTCACCTAACATTCTTTAGAAGAGTGGCAAGTACATATGGTCAGTGTTGAGCAGTTTGAATGATGATTACATCCAAAAATTTTGTGTATGACTGTGGCCTTTTTCCTTTTTTTATTATGCAGTAATAATACAAAACAAGGGATCAAGACAGAGAAAGGATAACTTCAGTCATTGAGGAAAATCATATCCTTATGGCAGCCCTTAGGATGTATGGGAAATGTCTGTTTGGTAAAGGAGGGTCTAAACAATTTGACAGGACAAAAGCCTGGAATCAACTTGTTCTTGACATTAATGCAGTGGGTGTCAGAAACCACGTATTAACACAGTGTAAGGACATGGCAAATAATATGGTAGGAAATGCAAGAAGCAAGGCAAGGCATAATGTAATTGCCCATATCAGTACTTGGGAGGGGGCTCAAAATATTATTCAATTAACACCAGACCTTCTCTTCATCCATGGGGATGAGTATAACACAGACAATGATGGCATTGGAATAATCAGAGGTGACGTAGACACTGGGTGTTACTACTGTTTGCAGCAACAACACTTGTCTGCTCATGAAGGTTGATTTAAAAACAGTACCATATATTCATATAGAAAATTGAATGTTGATGCCGAATGATTACATTAAACAAATGACAATTACTATTACTAGGTGAATATTCTACATCAGCCAGAGCAGTAATGAAGGCAGTGTGCACGGTAAGTGCACCCCACACCCCCTTATTAAGCAAATGTCAGTATATGCTATGTCATCATGAGTAATGTTATCAAGTATTTTTTACAGTGTCAGAATCAGAAACAAACAGCTCTACCATACTAATGAATTTGGAAGATATCAACAGCAGAATGGCTCTTGGTAAGAATGATGATGAAAGCATAGATATATTTTTATGAGGCAGCCTGATATATTGATGAGGCAGATTGACATTAACATTCCTACAGCTGTCAGTAACCTTCACCTGAAAAGTAGTAGCATCACTCATCTTGTGTAGCTAGTAAAGACGAAGAGGCTTGGGTGTTCGTTTATATACTTTATTACATACAAACACATCAGGATTGATAGCAGCAACATAAAATATAAAGAAACTAACTCACTACTACACATACATACATGCTGACACCTCTGCAGCTCACTACAAAATGGCAGTCTTGCTTGCACATGCTCAGTATTTATACACATGTGCTAGCTCACTGGAAAGCTTCTTAAAGGTACATACTCTGATCTACATCTTCCCTCTACTGAGCTGTCTTGCAATGATAATGACATTTGAATAGGCATGCAAATTATTTCTTTATTATTATTTATTTATTTCCAGTTTGATTACCGGGGAAGTCCACTGGGCCCAGAGAGCCCATTTTCAGTGGAAGCCCGGGGAGAAAAGCTCCATGAAACAGATTACAGTAAAGATAGCAGTCCAATAAAAATAGGGTACAGCTACAAATACATATCAAATAATACAAAGTGTGAGCAATATTGCCCATAATGGAAAAATATTGTGCAGATACATTTTAACAAATTGACACAGTTAAAGTCAAAGTCAAAAGCTATTTACAATATTTACAGAGTGTGAGAGATTGTATGGAAATTAGCTATAGAAGGTTACAGCCAGCTATATGGTGCTTAGGAACTCAGGAGTATACCCTCCCAGGGACTTTTGTTAAAGAGTTCTAGGTAGGGAGAATGCAGTTACATTTCCATTTGGAGGAGAGGTAGGTGTAAAGCTGTGTTTTGAAGTTGTTTGTATTTGACATTGTCCTTAGTGTGGAAGGGAGAGTTCCATTTCTTACCCAAGGAGAAGGAGAGGAGAAGTTGTCCAGCACGATGTTTAGGTTTGTGGATAGTAATCAAGTTTTGGTGTTCAGATATGAGAGTTCTGTTTGGGGTGTATGGGGGAAGGATGTTGGTTAAAGCTGGGCATTTGGTTGGATTAAATATTAGTCTGTGTGCTGTAGTGAGATGGAGGAAGTCCAGGTAATTTGTGAATTCTAACCAGTTGAGGGATTGGACGGTAACACAGTGATGTATGGAATGTTTGGCTTTGGTGGCAAATTTAGAAATTTTGATATAACAACTTTCAAGTTTGGAAATGACGGAAAAGGATAGGTTAGTTAGTAGTGGGGCATCATTCAGAAGGGAGGGAAGGAGGTAAGAGGAGGCCAGAGTATGCCTGGTAGAAGTAGAGAGGAAGTGGTTGTTCCTGTATTTCATACCTAGTTTTTGGTGGGTTTTCTTTATATTTTGCTGAATATGGACGTTGAAGTTGAGGTGTTCGTCTATAGTTACACCGAGTAGTTTGGCAAAGGGAACAACTTCGATCGAGTTGTTTTGGCTAAGGACTTGGAAGGAATTTTTATCAACAGAGAAAGATTTTGAGAGAGTGAATAGTAGTATTTTAGATTTGTTAGCATTGAGAGAAAGGTGATTTTGGCACATCCAGATCTCAGTAGTTGAGAAGGCAGTCTGAGTTTTAGATAGGAGTTCAGAGAGGTTAGAGGCAGAGCAGACAAGTGTAGAGTCATCTGCATATTGGATGACTTTGGCATTAGGAATAGCAGAGTTAAAGTTATTGATAAAGATATTAAACAGCATTGTTCCAAGGATGGACCCCTATGGTACTCCGGTAGGAGTGGGTAAGAAAGGTGAGGTGCCTTTTTTCCATTTCACAGCCTGATATCTATCTGACAGTTAGCTTGAGAACCAGGAAAGTGTGTTTTGGGAGAGAGTTAGGTTTGAGAGATGACTTAGAAGGTGCTTATGGGAAACAGTATTGAATGCTTTAAAGAGATCTAGGAGCACTGTGGATACCAAGTTCCCAGAATCTCGGACTTGATTGACAGTTTCTAAGAATGATAGTAGAGCTGTTATGGTGCTATGTCCTGGTCGGAAGCCATGTTGAGTAGGGGTAAGAAGTTTGTATTTAGTCAGAAAAGGCATAAGTTGGAGGTGGATGCATTTTTCTAGGATTTTGGAGATTGGAAAGAGAAGAGCTATAGGGCGGAATTTTAAACTGTTAGTGTTCTTGCCTCCCATGTGGAGAGGAAGAATAAAGGTGGAACGCCAGAGTTTAGGGACATAGGATTCCTTTATAGATCTATTAATTTGGCTACACAGACAATAATGAATAAAACAACATGCATGTCCAAGTTGCTGAGTATCTGGAAATGGTCTGGAAATGCCATCTTATCTTGTAATGTAGCAGTTAGGACAGGGTTTAGCAACAGGGACAGTCATTGGTAAACAATCTGCTTTAGGACTCTCTGGGATATTCTGAGGAACAGGGATATTTACTGGAACATCCTCTGGAACTGGAACATTGGATAAGTCACTCTGAGAACTACAGCCTTTATCACAGGCAAGATACTTCAATACTGTCTCAGACACTGGTACTAAATGTTTCCAATTCCATCTAAATTCTACTCCTTGCAATTCCACAATGTACAATCTCATCTCTGGGCATAAAGATTTCACTACCCCAGTCCGATCAAAACCATTTGTGCTCTGCATCTTCACTATCTCCCCTTCTTGTAATGGATTGAGCAGTTTGCTGGTGTAATCATAATAGGACTTCTGGGACAAATGCTTTTTCAGGAGTTGAGCTATCACTTCTTTGTTGTTCTTAGTATATGGAATCAACAGATTGCTACTGACTGGTAGTGTGGTCCTGGTTTGTCTCTAAATATGTCTCTGGGTAAGTGAACCAAGATGATTATTGTGAGGAATGTTTCTGAGATTCAGGAGATTCAGAAAAACATCAGTATTGTCGCATTTCATCTTTTGTAACAACCGCTTTGCACTTTGTATTGCACGTTCTGCCAAACAATTTGACTGTGAGTAATCCAGACTACTCGTAACATGAATAAAGTCCCACTCTTCAGCAAATCTGTTGAACTGCTGGCTTGTAAACTGTGCACTGTTGTCAGAAATAACTTTATGTGGACTACCATGGACAGAAAAATGTCTCCTCAACTTAGTAATGACAGTACAGGACCTGATATTATGAAGTAGGTCAGTCTTGAAGCAATTTGAATAAGAGTCTATTAATAACAAGTAATGTTGACCATTCCATTTGAAAATGTCTGTAGCTATTGTTGACCAAGGTAGTTCAGGAATCTGGTTTAGCTGAAGTGGTTCTTTCTGTTGATGCGGTTTAGTATTCTCACAATATCTCTTGAGACAGAATGTCAAAATACTAGTCCTCTCGCCCTTCTTTTGGTAGAATCAGTTCCTGGGTGGCCATGATGCAAGATGTTAATATAATCTTGTTGCAAGGATTTTGGAACAATCACTTTTGGACCTTTTATGATGAAACTGTTATCAGCCAAAATCTCATCTCTGTAGGGAAAACAGTGTTGCACTTCTGGTGGCAAACAAGATTGTTTTTAATGGCCATCCTCAACTGATAAAGTGGTTGAGCTTCTGGAGAACTGGATCTGAAGCTGTATGAGTTCTAAACTCATCAAGGCATGTGGAAGAAAAATTTCTCACTGCCATGACTTCAAAATCAAGTTGCTCATTTTCGTGCTGTTCAGTGTTTTTTTTTCTGGGCGATCTAGATAAAGTATCAGCAAGATAAAGAAGTTTGTCTTAGGTGTAAACAAGATTGAAATTATACTTTTGCAATTTCAACATCATGCATTGCAATCTTGCAGGAGCTGTGTGCATAGGCTTTCTCAAAACAGTGACTAGAGGTTGGTGGTCAATCTTGATTTGAATAGGTCGGCCATAAATATAATCATGGAACTTTTAACATGCAAACACAATTGCCAAGAGTCCTTTCTCTATCTGAGCATACTGCATCTCAGTTTGGGTTAGAGTTCTCAATGCATAGGCTACTGGTCTACCCTCTTGAAGAATGACTGCACCAAGACCAAACTTAGAAGCATCATAAGAAAGAGTAACTGGTTTGAGAACATCATAGTATTTTAAAGTAGGTGGACTGGCACTTCTCTGTTTCAGGACATCAAATGCTCTTTGTTGTTGTTCTAACTAGGACAAGGTTACATCTTTGTGTGTCAGCTCTTTTAACAGTGCTGAAAGTTGGCTCAAATCTGGAATGCACTTGCCTAAATAGTTGACCATGCCAAGAAAATGTTGTAGGGCTTGGACATTGTCTGGTGCTGGCATCTCAAGAATTGCTGTTTGCTTGGAAGGATTTAAGCCTAAACTGGTAAACAAATGACCAACATAAGTAACTTCTTGTAGCCTGAACTTGCACTACTGAAGATTCAGCTTAAGAGTCACTTCACAAGCATGTTCTAGAACTTTCCTAAGTTTTCTATCATGTTTGATTTCACCATTGCCTCCTACAAGAATATCATCTACTATAATAGCACATGGATAGCCTGAAAAAAAATGTGTTCCATTGCATGCTGAAAGACTTTACTGGCAGAATTTATCCCAAATGGCATTTTCAAAAATCTGTACCTGCCAAAAGGAGTACTGAAAGTGATTAGCAATGAAGATTTTCAGTCAAGCAAAATTTGTCAAAATTAACTTTTTGCATCTAAGACAGAAAAAAACAGTGGCATTTGGCAGAAGAGCAGCAACTTCTTTGACTGTACGCATTGGATGATGATGTAGTTGTAGTGCTTTCTTCAAGTCTCATGCATCAATATATATTCTGATAACATCTGAGCTTTTCTTATGAGATACCACCATGGAGGATACCCATTCATCCACTGGTTCTTCTACTGGACAAATCACTCCTTGCTGCACCATTTTGACTAGCTCGGCTTTGACTCTACTCTGCATAGCTACTGGAACTTTCCTTGCTGGTCTGACGACTAGGCTGACTTCAGAGTCTAACTTCATAAAGTTCACAACTGGGAGTTTGCCAAGTTTGTCTTTGAAAAGATCCTCATTAGTAGAAAAAACAGTCTGGGCAAGATTAGAACAGTTGTCTTTCAAGCTTACATGGTTGACTTTCTCATTAAATGAAAGCAGTCCCATTCTCAAACTGTCTCTGAGGCCTAATAATGACTGTACGTGCCTTTTCACTATGTAAAATTAAAGTCATAGCTGTTTCCAGCCGAGTAACATGAAAGCACTAGTGAGTCGTCGGTTTGAATTTTTTCACCACCATAAGCAACAAGCTTCACACACTTCGGCAAATCAAGTCGGTTACCAGCTTTTACTCTAGCAAACATTTCTGCTGACATAACATTGCACTTTGAACCAGTATCAGCTTTGAGCTCTGTGGGTCCCCCATTAATCCGAAAAGTACAAAATACTTCATTCTTTGCCCACAGATCTATTGCGTTGACTGTTTCATCAAGCACAGATACACCATCAACATAAAAAGTAGGGTCATAGCTTTCTAACTGATCAACTTGTCTCTTGGAATATTCTTTTTTAATAAAAGAATGGACCTCTTTTGATTTGCAAAACCTTTGAAAATGATTCCACTTTTTACCACTTGTAGCATTGCTGACAAAAAGCTAAGCACTTTTCTTTTTTAGACTCATGATTTCCACCACAATTATGACAGCTGACCATGAGGCTAGGTATGGGCACATGCTTTGAGTTTGCTGACTCACCCTTGTGCTTCCCTGAGCATGTCCACTTTACAGAGCACACCTTGGAAATTGCAAGAAAGGTTCTGGGTTTCAATTAAGTAACCACACCCTTGGGCTTATATCTGTTAACCACATGCTGCATACTAGCAAACATTAGCATTGGAAAGTACTGGAAGCATGCATTTCTCATTTGTAAGCATGTTTGTATGCTTTTATGTGAGCTTGTATATTTGACAAATCTCTGTGGCCTTATTCAAAGTTAAATCACTGTCTCAAAGCAAAATCTTTCTCACTGCATCATCTTTAAAACCATACAAGTTTGTATTTTATCAACTGGTCCCTTAATTCACAAAATCTGCATGTTTCAGCCTTATTTCTCAAGTCAATTATATACGCTGCAAAAGTTTCATCAGGCTTTTGATCTCTTGTGTGAAATAAGTGCCTTTCCATTTTAATATTCATTTGGTGGTTACATGTTTCTCTAAATTTACATTTTAAGCACTCTGGGTCTTCCCTTTTTTCAGCCGGTACCACTATATGGTGGGTTTCCTCCTCGCCTGCATACACAGCAGGTGCATACACAAATGAACATTCTCTTTCTATGTCTTCTGAACCAGCTAAATTAAGCAGAATAAATGCCTTTGTGCATGCATTTGTCAGAAAATGCAGCCTGCATGAAAATATCATACTCTTGCTCAAACACTCTCCAATTTTCTGCAATATTACTATCAAATGCAAGTGGAGCAGGTCTGTGAAATCCTTCTGCCATGTCTATGCTTAAACACAATGCAATAAATGGCCCTTGTAATTATGGATGAACATGCACACACACCAGGTGTTTGTAATAACATTGAAATACACAATAAACGGGGGCGTGGCCAAGATGCCAGTCTGATAGCACCAGAAATTCAAAGCTCTGCTTAGATTTTAATATCCTGACAGGAAATATACTTTAGTTTTTAGAAAAATCAAACTAAAACTATACTAAAAGTATACTAAAAGATAAATTAACATAGACTCTTTATTATTTTCTAAAAATTAAAACATAGTCAAGAGAATTTTTTAATTATTCCTGTCAAGAAATTTTCTACTGGAGATTTCAACATGAGCAACTAGAAGAACCCACACCAGGAGAGTGCAGTGGATAAAGAACTACGTCTTATAGTAACAAACATCCAAGAACTGTCACTAAAAATGGACAAATTTGAAAACAAAATGGATATTATTAAACAAGAATGCAGTAAACAACTGGAACTTCTAAATGGAATAGTAAAAAACAATCTGAACAGATTCTTGCCTTAGAGGAAACAATAACTGACCTGGATACTAGAGTGACGGAAAATGAACATCGCAATGATTTTTTTCTGAAACAAAACACCAGGCTGACTGAGAAACTGGAAAACCTTGAAAGTAGATCAAGGAGGAATAACATAAGAATATATGGAATTCATGAGAAAGAAGATGGTGCCAACATGATTAAATTCCTCAATAAGTGGTTTTCCTTAGCACTAATCATGCCTAAATCCCTCTTTTTTTGGAATTGAGAGGGCTCATTGGTCCCTGGCAAATTAAGCTTCATTTCTGAGTTCATCTAACCCCAGGTCTATAATAGTTAGATTTCTTTCCTCTCAAGACAATTAGCTGAAATCGGCTTGGACTAATTCCCTTATCAAGATGGGTGAAAAAGTTATTTGTTTTGACAATGACTACACCTCTACAGTCAAACCCAGAAGAAAGGAGAGTGTTCCTTTAATTAAGTCCTCGAAAAAAGCCAATATTAAAACTCAAATTCTTTTTCCTGCAAGAATAAAAATCACTTTGCCAGAAGAAGTGAAGATCTTTGATTCCCTACAAGAAGCAGTAGAATGTATCCAAAAGAAGAAAATATTGTTGGACATAGAAGAAATGGAATGGTCATCCCAGAGTTTGGAGAGACAGGCAACAAAAATTGGATGGTCTGTCAAGGAAGGAGCAAACAAAACTAAGAAACTAAAGGACAAATTAATAAATTCCTTCTAATTTTAAATGCTTATGAATCATAATATATTTGATTTTGGAAAATCTCTGTACCGTAAGGTAATGTGAATCATCTTTATTATTAATGTCCTCTTTTCCTTTCTATATCTACTTCTTCTAATTACATATAGTACTATGTATTTAAATAACATTCTCTCGCTTTCTGTCTCTCTCTTCCTTCTTGCCATTCCTTTTTGTTACTAATGTTCCTTTTCTCTCTTTTCCCCACTATAAGTACTTTACATATTTTTCCCTTTTAAATAACTACAAATGAAATATGTCTTCTAATTCTTCAGTAATAGTATAATTTGACTTAATACCAAAGTGCATTTTTTCTAGTGGGTCAGTGGTGGGGTAACGATATGTTTCTGATTACTGTTTCTAACTAAATGTTTTCGACTCTTTGTTTAGACACATATAAACATTAATACAGTACATTAATGGTGTTTTATAGATGGATAATATAAGTTTTATATATATATATATATATATATATATATATATATATATATATATATATATATATATATATATATATATATATACGGGATTACTACTAAATCCCAAATACTTGCATTACCGAAGACTGGAATCCCGAGACCAGATAACTGAAAGACGAGTAGACCAAGAAACCAGAAGTGCGAATTTCAAAATTTCGAAGCACGGAGATGTCAGGAGGTTGGGTAAGTATCTATGTTTGGTTGCATTGGTTAGGGGCTTTAATGTGTGTGTAAGTATGTGTTGTGACTGTGACTTGTGTGTGTGCAGGGAATGTAGGTGTGTGGTGGAGTTTTCATGTGTTTGTCTGTGTAGTGTGACTTTGGAGGTAGGATATTTAAGTAGGGGGGTGTGGGGACACAGCCCCCAGCATGGGAGGTGCAGGGTGGCTTTCCCCCTGCTTTTCTGTAGTGTAGGTTTGTGTGTTTGTGTTTTCGGTGAAGGTGTGTGTATGTATATGTATGTGGTGTATGTTTAGTGTAGTGTTCGGTATTTCAAATTTCGCACTTCTGGTCTTCCGGTCTTTTCGTCTTTCGGTTATTTGTTCTCGGGATTCCAGTCTTCGGTAATGTAAGTTATGTTGGACACTCTCATTTTAATGTACATTTCATGGACGCAGATTTCTTTAGTTGTTTTCATAATGCTTTTCTTTTTTGTTTTTATACTATATTCTAAGCAGAGATGGATAATTTGTGTCTTTTGGTGTTGGAGAGGTGGTGGAAGGATAATTTAGTTAAGTTTTAACTAAACCAGAAACTTTGTTTCATGTATTTGTTTGTAAATAGTTTTGGGTTTTTGAAAGTAGCACTTAATACAAGTTATACATCCATGATAAGTAAGTTTTCAGTAGATTTCAAGTCAACACGGAAGAAAGGTCTTTCAGTAAGTAACAACATTCACATTATAGTCAATGGCTTATAAACGTTTATCGTTAAATATTAATGGTTTGAACAATAATGTCAAAAGAGCTGGTTTGCTTAAATATATCAAAATGCATAAAGCCCAGATCATCTTTTTACAGGAAACCCATCTATTAAAAAATACCTACAAAAATACTCATTTAATGGCTATATAATTCTGGCTGATTCATGTTTTAAGACTAAGAGAAGGGGCACTCTTATTCTATGGAAAATATTTATACTATGCCAAGAATTATAGATACAATTTCAGATAAAGATGGGATGCTAAGCATGGTTATTTTGGAAATCAACAGGAAGTATTATACTTTGATTAATACATACTGGATACCAGGACTAAGTACTAAATATGTTGACAAATATCTGGACCTGATTACTTTAAATGCAAAAGGGGAAATTATAGTAACAGGTGATTTTAACTGCCTATTATCAGGCAATGATACTTCTAAAAATAGTAAAATAAAATTAACATCTCAAGCCAAGAAGTTAGCCAGATGGACCTTAAAGATATACATGGTCTAAGAGAACATTATTCCTTGTTCTATACTCACTAGTTTGGTACACAAACAAACACTGATAAGGTCTTTGTAGCAAATAATATATACTCAAAAATAATTGATGTATCTATAATGACTTGTCCACTTTCAGACCATAATGCTATAAACTTTACATTAACTACGCATACAGATGATTTAAGATTTCTACAGATAATTCTTGCTTACATAACTAAGTTAA
This sequence comes from Protopterus annectens, assembly GCF_019279795.1. Taxonomy (NCBI): domain Eukaryota; kingdom Metazoa; phylum Chordata; order Ceratodontiformes; family Protopteridae; genus Protopterus; species Protopterus annectens. The sequence continues at coordinate 1,391,354,898 of NC_056733.1, read as the reverse complement.
AAGACTTTAGGGATGGATAATGAAATAAATAGACATGTTTATGGAAACAAATGATAATGGTGAAGTGACTGATACTATACTATGGGACACCTTTAAAATTTATATATATGGTAGAATAAAATCTTGGTACCTTAAAAAAAGGAGAGAGTGGGACAAAGAACTTCTAGACTTACAAAAAACATAGACAAGATAAAAATGGATGCAAAACCAAATAAAGTAGCACATAACAAAATTATTAAGTTGAATCAAAAAATAGTTAGAAGTTCTGAGTCATAAGGTAGCCATAAACCTGGAAAAATTGAAATTACAATTTTATGCTGTAAATCCTAAATATCTACATAAAACAGCGGTAAGATCCAAAAAAATAAACAATCAAAATCTTATTAATGAGATTAAATATAAAAGTAATGGTTCAGTTAAGAGTGCATCTAACTTAATGGGCATATTAAAAGTATTAAATAGTACTATAAAGATATAAATAATAACACAACACTTTTGGAGACAGATAATGTAATAAATACTTTTATTCAAGAAATATAACTACTAAGGTGTCATTGCAACAAAATAACATATTAAATAAACAAATAACACTAACAGAAGTGAAAGAGTAAATTAAAAAAAAATTAAAAAAAAATAAAGCTCAAGGACTGGATGAAATAATTCCTGAACTATATAAGATTTTTCCTAAATATATAATTTCATTTGCATATATCCCATGTGCCTCTGATACAAGAGGTTTGGGAGGTCACTCAGTGGAAGTTCTAGCTTTGCTGGAGTTTTCATTTTGTTTTTACTGATTGGTTTTTCAATGACCTTCTCACTTATTGTTTTAGTTTGTTGTTTGGGATATTTTTGCAGTGACTCTAATGATAATGGACATCAGCTGGGTATAACAGCCCTGTGTTTCTTATGCTTAGTCAAATACTCTGCTTGTGCTGTGCTGACGGGGTCATAACACGGCCGAAGTATGCATATCCACAGCTAGTGGGATTTGGCTTTATTGGTCAGAAATTGTCCATTAAAATGGCGAAACAAGTCATGGGCATTCAGAATCACCAATTAGCTGAAACACCTGATGTTAATAAGTGCCATTTGCATATATCCCATGTGCCTTTGATATAAGAGGTTTGGGAGGTCACTCAGTGGAAGTTCTAGCTTTGCTGGAGTTTTCATTTTGTTTTTACTGATTGTTTTTTCAGTGACCTTCTCACTTACTGTTTTATTTTGAATATATAATAAAGAAAATGATGAGTGCCTTTACTATGGTTAAGCAAAAATATATAACAACCCCATCATGGAAATATTCAGTTATCTTCCCTGTTTTAAAACAAGGTAAAGACTCCAAATCTTGTGATTCATATAGGTTCATAGGTTCATAGGTAGGTACTAGGCTATCGGCCCTGGGGCCTATACAAGCCCAGCCAGAAAGGTACCCTGGCTTTTGACACCCAAGAAAATTATTTTCCTGTGCCACTGTCAAGCAGAGCCACAGAGGTGATCCCCAGGGTGAATTTCCTATTTCCCATCCAATCATCAAGATTTTCCTTGAAGAGTGCTAATGAAGATTCTTTCAACATCAATGCGTTGCAAAAATTAAAGGAAAATAACTTGATATTCTGGCATCAGTTTATTGAAAATAAGAGTATCAAACCACTAAACTCTCTTCTATGTAGTTTTGAAAATAGTCAAGACAGTTGGTTGTTTATACACTCATTACGGCAGTTTATAGAAAACAAAATGAGAGTATCAATCAACCTAGAGACTGAATCTATACCTAGTTTGATCCAACTTTTTATTAGGTGTCTTGAAAAGACAGATGATCAAAAATTAAGTATCTCACCTATCTATAAGATTCTAAGAGAAGGCACTCTAAAGTTTGACTCAGATTTTTGGAATTACTATGTAAAGATTAATGGAGAACAAATATCTGATGAATCCAAAAAATTGTTATTGAAATCTACGTATGGTACCTCTTCTTCATTATATTGGAGATTGTTTACATGGAAATTTATGAATAGGAGTTTCTATACTTCACATAAAATAAATCTTATATTCAAAAACAGTGAAAGTAAATGTTGGAAATGTGATGAATTACTAGAGGCCAACTGGGCCATTGAATGTAGAAATGTTGTTCAATACTTGAAAGACTTCAGATATTTTGTAAAGGCTTTATGGTCTAACTGTCATGATTTCTAACTCACTAATCCTATTCAATGTTCCTATACCTAGTGTAATACCTAAATCTCAGATTCAGTTACTCTGGTCAATTCTTGCAATTGTCAGAAAAGTTACTACTTTGAACTGGAAAAGTAAACAAGAGTTGATGTTTAAAGAATTTATTAATTTAGTAAAAGTTATTTGTAAAAAAGAACTGCAAGCCGTTTGTTATAGAACTCATAACATTACACATAAAAAAATAGCATGGCAAAAATAAGAAAACCTTTTGAACAAATACTGATAACTTCTCATGGATAAAATGATTGTTTATCATGGATGAATGTAAATATTGTAAATAGTTTTGCTATTGTTTTATTGTATTTGTTATATCTACATTTGCATATGTTTATAATGAAAACAAAATAAAAATGTTTTTGAAAAAAATACACAAACTCTTTGAAATACTGTACTTTGTGAAATATTCTTTGAAATGGCTGTATTTTGTAAAATAACTGCACTATAATACTACATAAACTTGCGAACACTCTGTACACTTTGGATATTTTGAATAACTTTAGTTAATGCATAAAAGTAGTAACAAAAAATAGTCATTTTCCTTATTTTATACATTTTATGTGATTCAGATATCATTTCAAATACTTTTGTAACTATTTCAAATATTTTTATCAATATGTCGCAGTTTCGGACATTTAGCTTAACTACAAATTTATTTTGAGTGTTTTGAGTGCTTCATTTTATATTCGCTGAGCAAAAAATCATTTAATTAAGTTTTAGTACCTGGAATTCATTTCTGACCTGTTTTGTGAGTCATTTGAGCAGTAGAAATGATCTTCTCCTATATATTCCTACAACTTCAACTGTGTGCCTCACGGTCTTGACTTTGGACCCCATTCTGACACCATGTCACTCATCTTGTGTAGCTAGTTAAGATGAAGAGGCTTGGGTGTTCATTTATGTACTTTATTACATGCAAACACATCAGGATTGATAGCAGCAACATAAAATATAAATGAGCTAACCGACTGACTGCTACACATACATACATACTAACACCTTTGCAGCTCACTACAAAATGGCAGTCTTGCTTGCATGTGCCCAATATTTATACACAAATGCTAGCTCACTGGAAAGCTTCTTAAAGGTGCATACACACTCTGATCTACAAGTAGTCCACAATTTTTATGGAAACACTGCTGAGCAGTCATTTCTCTTTTCAGTACATAGCTAGAGCATTCTCTGCTTAATTGCCATCTGTCTATTTCTTAATCTTACCTTATTGAATGTCTTTTTCATTGCTTGCTACCTGTCCTGGGCTAACCTGCTCTGTTCACCCTTGCTACACTTGAGCTCGCTCAGCTCCCTTACCAATCCCCCATTCCCACCCACTCCTGCTTTACCTAGACTTATACCTACCATTACATCATGCTCTAAAGCTAGTTATCCAATCACAAATACACCCACCAACATACATAAAATACCACCACAACCCCTCCCATTACTACATTAGCTCCACATCAATGCTTAACTGCCCCCTACTACACCTGACTTCTACAACTCAACTTAAACCATGTCACTAAAAATGTTCCCCCTCCTCACTAACGTGTTCTTAAGATTATATATTAGTCTCCTAATCCACATCACCTCCCTGAACCATTCCCCAACCCCAGTAACATTTGCATACTCTACTCTTGCTCTACATCATGACAACCCCACAGAAAGCTGTAGAAACATATCAGCCAGCATAATTCAATATCCCATTATCCATCTCTTAAAACATAAATCCTTCCTAACAACATCACTAATAAATCTAACATCTACACAATAATAAGCAAAAAAAAAAAAAAACTTACCCGATATCTCAAGCATTACCTCTCCAAGCAATGCACTCTATCCCTGTGTGGGGGCATTCAACTCAACCCAGGGCCCCCAACTATTACTTCCTCAGCTAAAAGCCTAAACCCCAAAAATATTCTTCTAGCATGTAGTGTCAGTAACAAAACTACATAATCTCATGCTTGGTTAAGTCAATTCACCCCAGATATTCTCGTAATCACTGAGACTTTGCTAAAACTCCATATCCAGGATACTGAAATAACATCCCCAGGCTATAGTATACTTAGAAAAGACAGACGTGTCAAAAAAGGTGGTGGGGTAGCCTTAATCTACCCAAACACCATCACAATCTCACCTTTCCCCAAGGAAACACCAGCCTTCAACAATGCCAAAATTCTAATCAGGACCCTACAAATTAACAAAACAAAACAAATATGCATTGTTGGACTATATATACCCCTGGGCAGAACATCCAACCTATGGAAGATATTCTCTCCTGGATATCAGAAAACATCAGTAATGAAACTATAATTATGGGAGATATCAACATCATTTGGCAAGATCTAATGATCAACTCCTCTACTAATAACATAAACCTCTATGGCTATACCCAGCTTGTTACCACTGCCACCCGTATGTAAGATAGCAATACCTTAGGTGCAACACTTGACTGGCTACTAATTTCAAATCCTGGCAAATACTCTAATCCCTATACTCTAGCCAATACTCTTAGTGACCACCTACCCATATTCATCCATAGATCTACTTCACAAATTCAAAAAACCACACATACAAAACCACCAGGAATGTGAGGTACTTCGACCAACAAAAGTTTAATGAAATCCTAAAACACAGTAACTAGAATCCCCTCAAAACACTACCACTAGAAGATGCCCTTGGAATTTTCAACAATGTATTTCTAAATACTCTCAATAGCCTAGCCCCCCTCCACACCAAAAGAATAAAAACTAACTATGCTCCCTGTCTAACAAATATCAAGCAAATTTTATAAGACAGAGTTAAAGCTTGGAAGGAATGGCACAATAACAAATCTGATACAAACCTAATCAAATGTAAACAACAGGCTAACAGAAACTCAAAATGTTCATTTCTTTTTTTGTAATGTGCACCTGCAGGAGGCCACAGCCATAAAATACATTATATATGTAAAATCTAGCAATTAACTCTTGTCCTAAGACAACAGAAAGAATTCCTTCATCCAGACATCCCGTCTCCGATACCTGAGATCAAACAGTCATACAATGCTTTACTTTATCAGCTTTCTTCCAGCAGGGTGCACTGTGGTTACATTTTTTGAAGCTCAGTACAGCATATAGTTTAAACATAAGATATAATTCTCGTTTACATTTGTAAAACCAGCCTGTGGATTATATTAATATTTACAAATCACATAGAATCATTTACAGGATTCTATCTGGCTGGGCTGGCAGCCTTTCAGTTTTTCACAAGGGCCTTTATTTTTCTACATCTGGATATCACTAGACCATGATTTTCGTCCACTTACAATTACCATATCACACTAAGAAACTTTATTTATTTCTACACCCTTAGATTTTCCCATCCTACTCCACAACTCTTCCAAGCATATACTTGCTTTTAATACTCTGACCCTCTGCCTGACCCTCACTCCTTACATTAATCACACATGAAGGAGAAGAAGAACAAGAGCAGAGAAAAAAATCATACATTCTGTACTATTTTACTACTCATTACATGTATAATGTGTGCATCATCTACTCATTACATATCTAATGTGTTCATCAGTACTGATTTAATGTATGCTTCAAAAAATTGCTATTGTCTTTTCATGTACAATGACTTAACTTTCATATAGCTTTTGGTGCTTTTCTCTCCAGGCCTCCACTGAAAAAGGGTTCTTGGCCCAGTTGGACTTTCCTGGTAAACAAATGTTAAATAAGTAAATAAAAATAAATTAAAATTTGTATCCTGCCATTTAAACAAACACTGCTTCCACTTTACTCTTGCCACTACACAAAGGATGATATTTTTTATCTCTGAATTTACTAATTATTGTGTATGACAACATAACATAATCCGATGTGCAGTATGTCAGCAAGCAACATACTTTAATCAGATTAACTGCACAACATAAAAAAACATACCCCGGGATTCATGAAGCTCGGCGCAAGGCCGGTGTAAGGCCTGCGCCGGCGGTGCATGGAATATCCGGCGCAGTAGCGCCATATACATAATAATGAGAGTGCACCGGAATCACAGACACGTGCGTAGTGTACGTGAGCGAGCCCAGGTAGGATGCGTCTGGAGGCGTGTCTAAGCCAGCATGAGGTGAGCAACCTAATGTGCTGACAGCCATGGTCCGCCCACAATAGTAATGGCAGCAGCCAGGTCCTGTGCAGAATGAAACGCATGTACAGTATGCAACATAGTCCCCGTCCCAAATTAATGGAGAAGCAAATAGAAGCCACGAAGGCATAAGTGTACCCATCCAAGGAGTAAAGGATACGCATAAGACCGCATTCGTCCCGCAATGCACTGTCAGTGTTTACACTCAGAGAAGGTGTACAGCCGCATGTCAGCGCGCCGCACCGACATAGGAGCAG